>NC_061825.1:6765900-6770900 GCF_019202785.1 Penaeus chinensis
AGACAGACAGAGAGCACACACACGCAAGCATCCCCGCAACAGACGCTTCACTCAGCCGTGTTAATTCGCCCCCTGTTGATGAGCAACGACCGAGGAATCTCCCACAACACCCAGGGGACAGTGGACGCCTCTTGTTTCGTATAAACTTAGAACTCCACTATACCTGAGGTACGTGGACGCTGGGGGAACATTTCTTGCAAATTCTCCTCGGAGGACAACGTTGCAACATTGCAATCTGGTCTCTTAATCTCCTATCTCGTCTGTGCGGATAGGTAAGTACAGAAGGACATCGCGGTAATCATTAGGAAATTAGGGTACATAAACAGACCGCGAGTACCTGTATATATAGATTTCTTTGAAGCAACAGATATGATTACTCGTTTTTAAACCCTACAAGAAGAACAGGAAGATTGAACAGGAATAATCCAAGAACACGGGTTCAACGTCTCTCTCTCTCTTTCTCTCTTTCTCCCCCTCTCCCCTCCTCTCTATCCTCGTCGCTTGCCCCCCCCCCCTCAAAAACAAAAACAAAAAACAAAAATGGCGGAGAGCCTCCTGTGAAAATCTACCGTAATGTCAAGAACTTGGAGAGCTGACCAAAAACCAGGGTACTTAGAGTGCGAAAGGAGTACGGGCGAGAGGACGGCCGCGCTCACGTAAGCATCAACGTCTCACACTCGAACCCAGCAACTGCGTGCACTGGGTCCTTTGGGAACTTGGGAAGGTGGAGGTGGGGGTAGGAGAGGGGGAGGGGGATGATGGCTTGCTGTATTTATCAGATCGTCGGTCGATGGAAAGGGATATGTAAGAAAGGAGAGGTTAAGAGAGGGAGAGGGGGGGGGGGAGGGAGGGAGGAGAAAGAAAAGGAGGGAAGTAAAGGATGGAAGAGGGGCAGAGATAAATAGGTGGAGAGAGAGAGAGAGAGAGAGAGAGAGAGAGAGAGAGAGAGAGAGAGAGAGAGAGAGAGAGAGAGAGAGAGAGAGAGAGAGAGAGAGAGAGAGAGACGGACAGAGAGAGAGAGAGAGAGACGGACACAGAGAGAGAGAGAGACAGAGAGAGAGAAAAAAAAAGACAAAAAGACAGATAGATAGACAGATAGAGAGAGAGAGAGAAAAAAAAACAACATTACAATTAGAAATAGGACGAACAAGGACACAGAAGCAAAATAGAAAGGAGACAGAAACAATAACAACAATTGAAAAATGAAAAACGTTCGCCAGGATCAATACAATGAAGTGACCAGGTCAGGTCAGCTGTTGACTTGGCGTGTCTGACGAAATAATATATTGATTGATTGGATTTTTTTTTTCTTCTAAATTACGGTTTGAAGAGACAAAGTAGGACGAAGTAAATATTAAGGAACGGAAATATCAGAATTAAGTAAAAATAACGGAATATCTGTTTATCAAGCGACAGAGAGAGGTACCGAGGCATCAATAATCAAACATAATTGAGAGAGACTGTAACTCTAATTGGTAGCTAAGAAGTTAGATGTATTTCCGGGAATTTAATTGCCTTGTGATATCTCTCGTAATTACACAGACACGATCTGATCGTCTTCTGACTTATGCAATCAGTCACCACATATTTCCTTCGTTGGTGTTAAGTTCTTCAGTCAGTGTTGAAGATATTGAAGAATTCTTATTAGGTGCAACATATGCATGGAAAGCACATTGCAGAGATTATTTGCAACAACGACAGACCTTAGTATAGATGAGCAACGGCAAAGGATGGAAAAAGGAAGAAAGAAAGAAAGATAGAAATAGAGAGAGAGGAAGAAAGAGAGAAAGAGTGGATGAAAAAAAATAAGAAGATAAATATAAAGAGAACGAGAGAGAGAAGATGAAAACGAGAGAATCTGAGATGGTAAAAGAGATATATATTAAGAGAGAGAAAGAGAAAGAGACGGAGATCGAAAGAGCGAAAGAGCGAAAGAGCAAAAGAGCAAAAGAGAGAAAGAGAGAAAGAGAGAAGGATTCAGCGGCCTCCATACTGCTCCGGCGATCTCGGATGTTGATCCTGTTCCCTTGAGATGATAGTCGACTCTGATGCCCAGATGCCCGATTCCCCGGACAACATGATGCTGTGTTGGCAAACTGGTCGAGCGGCTGGTTGGCACGCTGTCTCTGCTTCCGACTGTCCGTCACGCCCCTGTCGAGAAGCCAAGAGCGCCGCCCGCCCTCCGGAGCCCGGCCTTTGACGAGGCCAGTCTCAACGCCCCTCGTGCGCCACCCTCGAGGGCGCTTCCCTCCCGCCGGCCACCTGTTTGGGTCAGATTAGCCAGGCGCGTTGGGCAGGGTGCTTGGCCCAGAACTTGGCCAAGATAGACCGTCAGCGCGGTGTCTGGCCAGCCTCCCGGGCTATAATAGGTTGCGTGACGCAGCCTCGTGGTCCTTGCAGGTCTGTGGCCCTCGGCGCGACTGGCGGACCCCGGCGGCCGCGGCGGAGGGCGAGGAGGAGGCGCTCCCGCAGGCGCCCGATGCGGGGCCGCCGGCGGCGAAGGACCTGGACGCCTTGCTCTCAGCTGAGACGAAGCTGCTTTCTCTGATAAGCTCCCTGATAAGAAAGAGAAAGACAGACAGATAGATAGAGAGAGAGAGAGAGAGAGAGAGAGAGAGAGAGAGAGAGAGAGAGAGAGAGAGAGAGAGAGAGAGAGAGAAAGAGATAGAGAGAAAGAGAGAGAGAGCAAGAGAGAGAGAGAGAGAGAGAGAGAGAGAGAGAGAGAGAGAGAGAGAGAGAGAGAGAGAGAGAGAGAGAGAGAGTGAGAGAGAGAGAGAGAGTGAGAGAGAGAGAGAGAGAGAGAGAGAGAGAGAGAGAGAGAGAGAGAAAGAGAGAGAGAGAGAGAGAGAGAGAGAGAGAAAGAGATAGAGAGAAAGTGAGAGAGAGCAAGAGAGAGAGAGAGAGAGAGAGAGAGAGAGAGAGAGAGAGAGAGAGAGAGAGAGAGAGAGAGAGAGAGAGAGAGAGAGAGACAGAGAGAGACAGATACAGACAGACAGACAGACAGAGAGAGACAGACACACACACACACACACAGAGCGAGAGAGAGAGAGAGAGGAGAGAAAGTGTGGCAGAAACAGAGAGGGAGACATATACAGTCTAATTCAAAACACAAACACAACCTTGTTTCCCCACACAAACCCGCAGTCCAGCAACACGAAAGGATTATACGAAGGTGCGTGCGTCTCCTTCCCTGCGTCAGTCCACCGTCTGCCAAAATATTCAGAATCTCTCGCATTTTCTTTCCCTTCTCGCGAGTGGGAGTCCTCTTCGCTGTGTCCGATTTGTCGCGTTTCGTCTTGAACTCCGCGTCCTCTCGCATTCTCTCGGCATGTAGCCCTGTACTACATATTTTGTAAAACTTTTATTTATTTATTTATTGTAGATGACTTCTTCAATATCATGACGTGTGATATATTAATAAGACGTAGAATGATATCTGATATTAATCCAAACAAAGCTACCTCTTCGCAAACAACAACGTACAAATCACAACAACTTCTCCGAAACCGTGGTTGAGTCTTGGCTTCGGCACACTTGCTTGTAACGAGTTTCTCCTCGTTTCTCGGGCGCTCCTCTGACTCGCAAAAATCTGGTCTCAGGCATCGGGTCTTGCGCTGAATTCCTTTGGGGAGTGTAAGTGAGGTACATTACCTTACACTATCTTGGAATACCGTCTCGGAGTTACGAGGTCAGGCGACGGTTTCGATGTTTTTAAGCACTGTGTGATACTTGATACACTCATGCATACACACACACACGCACACACATAGACACACACATACACCGCTATATATATATATATATATATATATATATATATATATATATATAGATACATATATAGATACATATACATACAAGCACACACACACACACACACACACACACACACACACACACACACACACACACACACACACACATATATATATATATATATATATATATATATATATCCGTATGTATGTATATATATAAAGAGAGAGAGAGATGATAACAACAACTATGATAGGTATAGAGTGTTTGCAATGACGATAATAATATCGATAGTAATAATGAAAATAATAATAATAACAAAACTGCTAATAATAAGGATGATAATAATAATAATAACAATAGTAATGACAATAATAATAATGATTATAATAACAGTGTAAATAATAATAAGAATTATAATGATATTGATAATAATGATAATTATTATAATAATAAATATGATAATGATATAAATAATGATACTAATAATGATATAAATAATAAAGACAATAATAATAATGATAATAATGATAATAATAATTATAATAGTAATGATCATGATAATAACAGTAATAATAAAAATAATGATAATAATGAAAATAACTACAATGATAATGATAATAATGAAAATGGTAACAATAGCAATCATAAGGATGGTAATAATGATAATAATAATGGTATTAATGATAATATAATAATAATACTGATAATAACAATAATAATAATAACAATGATAATGATAACAATAACAATAATAATAATAGTAATAATAACAATAATAATAATGATAATAATAATAATGATAATAATAATAATGATAATAATAATAATAATAATAATACTAATAATAATAATGATAATGATAATAATAATGATAATCACAGTGATTATAATAATATCAATAATTATGATAATAATAATGATGATTATAATAATGATGAGGATTATAATGATAATGATGATAATGATAATAATAACAATAGTGATAGTGATAATTACAATAATAATAATGATAATAATATCAATAATGATGATGACTTTTTATGATGACCTACGTACGTTTTAGCAATCATAACGCAACGGAAAACCCTCACTTTACTCGAACCACGAAGTAAGGAAATGAACAACCACATACATGTTATTCTATAAGCTCTTGTTTTTTTTCCTTTATTTTTTAAAATATTTTTTGCTATTCTTTATATCTGTCACGGCGGCTAGTCTTGCTGGTACTATAACTGTTATAA
>NC_061825.1:6798400-6800900 GCF_019202785.1 Penaeus chinensis
AATAATAATAATAATAATGATAATAATAATAATAACAATAATCATAATAATGATAAACAATTATAAAAAGAACTGGTTTAATCGGTCATCCGAGATTTCTTAAAGGGCGTAGGGGCGTTTACAGTTCAAGTGTGAGCAGGTCTGTGGGCAGGAAAGTGCAGGGGACAATACCTTCGATAATGAAAGCTGTGCGTCCGTAAGTACAGGTTTGCAGGCTGAGGGCTCGTCCGTATCATAAATTCAGATTCCAGTTAATCCAAAAAGTGGCACGGAGGGAAGTGAGGGGGCGGAGGGGAGGGGAGGAGGAGGGAGAAGAGAAAGGGGTGTGGAGAGCAGAGGGGGAAAGGAGGTAGAGAGGGAAGAAGAGGGAGGAAGGGAGAGGAGAGAGAAGGGGAGAAAAGGGGGAGAGGAAAGAAGAAAGAGGGAAGAGAGAGGAGGAGAGAGGAGAGGAGGAAAGAGAGAGGAGAAAGGAGGAGAGAGGAGAGGAGGAAAGAAAGAGGAGAGAGGAGGAGAGAGGACAGGAGGAAAGAGATAGGAAAGAGGAGAGCGGGGACAGGAGAAAAGAGAGAGGAGAGAGGAGGAAAGAGGAGAGGAGGAAAGAAAGAGGAGAGAGTAGAGTAAAGGGCAAGGAAAAGAGGAGGAAGAAGGAAAGGTATTGAGGTCGAAATGAAGCTGTATCTCCCCTGACAGCAAGGGGCGAAAGGTGGAGAGAGGAATCCAATGCTTTCTGATACGGGGTCACGTGCGATTGGCTCTTGTGTTGGCAGCTGAATGCAAAGCGAAAGTTTCTTGTTTAATGATTTATATAGGTCTTCTAAACCCGCCTCTCTATTTTTTAGAGTTATTTTAAATGTTTACTGTTGGAATTTAAAGGAATGAGAACGAGATTTACATATAAATGCATACGGACCATCACACGTTTATAAATACACGTACATATTTGCATAGTTAAACATATTTATCTATGCATATGCAAATACATATACACACATATATAATTAAACGAATAGGTCCGACAGATAAAGTAAAAAAACACATTTATTAATATCAGTAAGAATGTATATATCTCAAAAAAAAAAAAAAAAAAAAAAAAAAAAAAACATGCATACGTAGACAGATACATACATGCATACGTAAATACATACATACATACATACATACATACATACATACATACATACATACATACATACATACATATATATATACGTACATACATACATACATACATACATACATACATACATACATACATACATACATACATACATACATACATACATACATTAATACATACGTAAATAATACATCCATCCATACATGCATACGTGCATACAAACATACATACGTAAATACATACATACATACGTAAATACATACATACATACATACATACATACATACAAACATATATAGATACATACGTAAATACATACATACATACATACATAATACATACATGCATACATACATACATACGTAAATACATATATACATACATACATAATACATACATACATACGTAAATACATATATACATACATACATACAAACATTGAAAATATACGCCTAGATTATGGGGCCCTAACTATACAGGGGCCATCAGTAGATAAATAGATAGATAGATAGATAGATAGATAGAGACAGATATATATATATATATTGATATATAGAGATAGATAGATGGATAGATAGATAGAGATAGAGATATAGATAGATAAATAAATAGATGGACAGACAGAGATGGATAGATAAATAGAGAGATCGTTAGATAGATAAATAAATAGATAGATAGATACAGATAGATATATAGGTACATATAAAAAGACTGAGAGAGGCAGAGAAAGAGAGAAATGAGATAGATTGATAGATAGCACGAAAGAGAGAGTCAGGAACTTGAAAGCTTTGAAACAAGGGAAACCTTTCCGTTCCCCCCTCCCTCCTCTCCCTCTCCCCCCCCTTGACTCCTCTACCCCACCCACCCCCTCTCCCTCATCTCCCATCTCTCTTCCCTCCCTCTCTCCTCTTCCGTGACTCTCTCCCTCCCTCCCTTCTCCCTACCCCCCCCCCACACACACATCCTCCTCTCCTCCTCCTCTCCTCCTCTCCTCCCTCCCTCCCCCCCCCCTGCTCCTCCCATCCGCCTTCCAGCTTCTCAAAAGACGTCGACCTTCCCTCTTCCCCCCCTCCCCCCTCCCCCCTCCCTCCTCTCCCTCCTCCCCCCTCCCCCTCCCTCCTCCCTCCTCCCCCTCCCCCATCCCTTTCCCTCCCCCTCCCCCATCCCCCTCCCTCCCCCTCCTCTCCTACCTTTAATTCCCTCCCGAGATACTGTTATCACCGCGCCCGGTCTCGCCCCAGATAGCGGGTGACGGTGATGCTGTGAGGCTGAGAAGGAGCTGGGTTTTCCCGGGTGAAGGGGAAGGGGAGGGGTGGGGGAAGGGGGAGGAGGGAGGGGGAGAAGGGGAGGGGGAGGAGGAGTGGAGGAGGGAGGAGGGAGGGG
>NC_061825.1:6813400-6820900 GCF_019202785.1 Penaeus chinensis
ACACACACGCACACACACACACAAGACACACACGACCACACACATGCACACGATCACAGTACACTCTAGGTATGTACAGCTAGTAGATCATATAAAAATCGTTACTTTTTGCCGTAATGACCGCCTATATTTTTATCCATAAATCAATAGCATTTTTTTCTCCGAGGTACGTATAAAGGTCGTTCCCTACCCCCCCCCCTCCCTCTCCCTTCTTTCCTTTCCTTCTCCTCCCCTTCCCTCTTCCCTTCTCCTCTCCCCTTCTTCCCGCTACTATCCTTCCCACCTTTTCTCCTTCCTCCTTGACTCCTCCATCTCCTTTCCTTCCCTCCTTCATCCCTCCGTCTCTCTTCCCTCCTTCACCCCTCTCCTTTGCCTTCCTCTCTCCTTTATCCCTCCATCTCCCTTCCCTCCTTCACCCACCTCCGCTTCCCTCCTTCACCCCTTCCTCTCCCTTCCCTTCCTCTCTCCTTTATCCTTCCGTCTCCCTTCCCTCCTTCACCATTCCACCTCCCTTCCAACCTTTACCCACCTCCCCTTCCCTCCTTCATCCCTTCCTCTCCCTTCCCTTCCTCTCTCCCTTATCCCTCCGTCTCCCTTCCCTCCTTCACCATTCCACCTCCCTTCCCTCCTTCACCCACCTCCCCTTCCCTCCTTCACCCCTTCCTCTCCCTTCCCTTCCTCTCTCCTTTATCCTTCCGTCTCCCTTCCCTCCTTCACCATTCCACCTCCCTTCCCTCCTTCACCCACCTCCCCTTCCCTCCTTCACCCCTTCCTCTCCCTTCCCTTCCTCTCTCCTTTATCCCTCCACCTCCCTTCCCTCCTTCCCCCCTCCCCCCCCAAGCCCCAACAGGATCATCGCGGGTGCCTGCGTGCTGCACCGGACGTGGCTTCAACTTCAATCGACGAGTCAAAAACATGTTGTTTACTGTCCCCCAGTTTGTTACGGCGCCTCTCGAAAGTGGCGTTGCTTACATCACTGATTTTACTGCGAAATATTCCGTGGGTGATTCTGCTGTTTTGTTGTAGTATTAATCTTGGTGTGATTTTTTGAACTTTTAAAGGATGTTTTCCGGGATTGCGAACTTTCTAGTTAATGAGACTTGGGAAAGAGATGGATAGATAGATAGATAGATGGATAGATAGATAGATAGATAGATAATTATATAGACAGATATATAGAGAGCGAGAGAGAGAGAGAGAGAGAGAGAGAGAGAGAGAGAGAGAGAGAGAGAGAGAGAGAGAGAGAGAGAAGGGTGGGGGGTGGGGGTGGAAGGAAAGATAGGTTAACAAACTGATTTATTAAGAAAGAAAAAAGGAATGTGCATATCTTGCATATAAACACATTTAACTCCCCCCCCCCCCCTCTCTTTCTCTACAGACACACAGACACACACACACACACACGCAAACACACACACACAAATACACACACACTAATATATATACATATATATATATATATATATATATATATATATATATATATATATATATGTATACACACACACACACTCATGTATATATGCATAAATATGTGTGTATGCGAATGCGTACAAATATACAAGGACACAAGCCAGTAGAATCATCAGTTTATACTCACTAACGAAATAAAAACTAGACCAGGGTCTGCATTGACAACTACAACAGTAAGTACCGAATTTGTTGATAAATCATCGCAGTGAAAAAAAAAAAAAAAAAAAAAAAAATGTCGGTCTGATTCAATGGCATTGACCTTTAACTCTGATTGTTATTAAACTTGTGAACCCTTTCCATACTTTGTTCACTTATATAAAATCCTTCTTTGGTCTTTCAGTATTTCCAAACTCCGAACAAGTTTAGCGTTCTTTTTTGTGTTTCTTTTGGTTGATGGCGTTTTTTCCGAAAATGAAAATATGGGATACGGATATATATATATATATATATATATATATATATATATATATATATACAAAAATACTTCTTATAGTATCTCAGATAAAACACGTGTTAAACCTTTATTATCGTCAAGATCAAGACCACAAAGCTGAAAGATGTAAACAGCGTAGAAAAGGTATAAAGAATATTTTCAGAACACAAAGGATTTATTTACCCGGCTTTGAATATATCTTCATCAGAAATACACAATGCATTGGTGTAAACAGTGTATTCAAATTTACATGATACCATTTGGTAAAACAGAGAGATCGAATCCTTAAAAGTGAATTTTTTTCTTAATACAAAAATAAAAAATGATACGGATTTTGAGGAATTGTTACACAAAATACGACTTTAAAATATTCAGAATAAATTGATTATAGAAATTATAAAAAAATGGAAGACTAACCTCTTTTTCAACATTATGCAAACAAATTACTTAGACCACTTCGAGGTATTAACTGAAATCATTAGAATATTTCTTATAATCTAAAAATAAGTAAAGAGTAGAAATGCTCACAAAAGGAAAAGAAACAAACACAATTCTTCGGCAGAACTGAACCTCCGTAAAAAATCCGAAATGATGCAAACCTGTTTCATCTCATTTCGATTTATATATCCTCAAAAAAGGCACAACACTATCACACAGTTCTGCCGAAAAATCTTAACAATGCACTACTAATACTATAACTTACAGCCTTACAGTGTAGACAGCTGTCAAGACAAGACTAACCGAAAACTGCGCAGCTCACTCGCGGAATCACGTGCTTCCCTGGCGATGCCTCTGGGGCTTCAAAACAAGCGTTTTCGTAAAGCGTTCGCGTATGCATAAATCCGACCCAGCGATTCGTAAAACAACTAAAGAACTTAAGGCGTAATATGAACTATATTTTCAAGTCATTGTATAATGTGATATTAGAATATTGCATGATGCTTATCCCCTGTATATAAATTCCAGCTATGAGCGATGGTCGGTTGATTTCAAATGAGATTCAGTCCTTTTACACTAAAGATTCCATATCAAGGAGAGGAAATGTGGAAACGTGTTTTGTTTTAGTTCACGTAAATCCATGATGGCAAAGTTATATTATATTTTCATGATCGTCAAACAGCTTTCAAAAAAAAAAAAAAAAAAAAAAAAAATAGAAAAAAAAAAAAAAAGATCTTACAATATTACTTTAATAGTTTTTCTTTCATCTGCAAGCCCGAATTTCAACAATTGTTATCGCCATCTTGTTTTATCGTATCTCATTGACGTTTTTATCCACCCTAAATTTACGACAACGCTACACGAAAAAGCAATTTTCGTTTTTTGGTTTTTTTTACACAACGAATGAATGAACCTATGAATGAACAGGCAGGGAGGTGGGTGGAAGAGCCAAACCTACTGTGTGTTGTCTCGATTTATGAATGGAATCGGTTTCCTGCCTGGCCCTCCTCCCCACAAAAAAAAGTAAATACCCATATCCCATACATCCGGACGCTGGTCACTCACCCGCTGACCTTACTCCGGAAACCCCCTGACCTTATCCCGGAAGCAAGGGCGTATGCTGGTGATTGCACAATAAGGGCTGTTCCATTGGCCGTACCCAGCAAGAAGAACGCCGCTGTCTCACAATGCCGAGCGCGATATAGTTGTCACCATGAATGGCAAATAGGAGGAAATGCTTTTTGCCAGGGAGAGGGAGGGAGGGAGGAGGGAAGGAGGGAGGAGGGAAGAAGGGAGGGAGTGAGGGAGGGAAGAAGGGAGGGAGGGAAGGAGGGAGGAGAGAAGGAGGGAGGGAGGAGGGAAGAAGGGAGAGAAGGAGGGAGGAGAGAAGGAGGGAGGGAGGGAGGGAGGGAGGGAGGAGGGAGGGAGGGAGGGAGAGAGGGAAGAAGAGAGAGAGAGAGAGAGAAGGAGATAGATAGATAGATAGATATAATGTATCTATGTATGATGTATGTATGTAAATAGATAGATGCAGATATAGATATGGGTTTACATACGGATGTAAAAATAGATATAGATATAGACATAAACATAGATACAGATCTAGATTTAGATATAGATAAATAGAGATATAAACACACACACTGCTATTTATGCACATACATACCTACATAAACTTCCCATCCTCTACCTCTTAAATAGAGAAATATGCGCATGTGAGCGTGTATGTCCGTGTGTGTATGTGTGTACGTTGCAGTATAATAATCTCTCTGAAGTGGGGGTCGAGGGAATAGGAAAAGTTGCGTGCGAAAGTGTCACGTGTCGCCTTTCATGCCTTGAGTACGAAAAGGGTGGCTTTGTAGCGTGTCAAGGGCTCAACAAGGTCCGAGGCAAGGGGTTCGGAAAAGTTTCGGAGCTTCAGTTGCTGTGGTTCACTCACCTTTTTTTTCATTATTTTTTATTATTACTTTTATTATTATTCAGTATCATTATTTTTTAATTTTTTTATTATCATTTCCTTCTTATTATCCTTTTTTTTCTTCTATTATTGTGGGTGGAATTGGATGTTTCTCGTGGCGATGTTGGTATGGTAAGTGTTCGTCTAACTTTTTATCCGTTGGTGTGATAGAGACTTGAATAAAGTACATGTAAAATACTCAATAGATACACAAATCTGAACACGCACGTATGTGTAAATTCTTCTAGGCTCGTAACCCTTTTACTCTGACATTAAGAAATCTCTGCCAGTATTCAGACCAACACGCCATAGCCCGACGAGTATTCTAAATGAAACTTAGATCCAAATGAGATAGCAAAGGCACGTGCGTCCCACTCTCCCTCTCCACCTGACATTTGAAAGGGATTGAAAAAAGTGATGATATGATAATATAAAATTATAATAATAAAAAAATAATAAATCCCAACGATCTTGCTACGCTGCAATGGTGTTATTGCTTGTTGCAAATGCACGACGAAGTTTGCGAATTGCGCCTTACAAATTTATTATAATCTACAAAAATATTATTCTAGTTCGCTTTTTTTCATATATTTGCTTGTTTATTTCTCTCTCATTATCGCCAATTTTTATAAGCTAATATTCGCTTTAGACGAAGAATTCATTCGCAAAATTCACCTTCATGGATATCTGACCTCACCTGACCCCTCTACGTATCTTCTGTGAACGAACTTGACCCAACCTCTATCTCCCCGACCCAGAACAGCCCAGAAATAACTTTGCATGCATGCTTCGTGCTTTCAGTGCATTTACACCCAAACTCCCCCACGCAGCTCTCAATGGCGCTGTTACTTAGCGATTGGCTTTCCACGAAATGTTTACCTTCTCTCCCACACACTCACGCCGCTGCTTAAGCATTCGCAAATATCAGCGAGCGACCTCGTGCTCACTTCTTTGTACTTTTGGGTTGAATCAAAGCCGGCTCCGTGGCAGCGGAGAATGGGCGATGTTTGTCTCTCTGCAGTATTTATCTGTATCTATATATGTGTAAATATATCTATGTGCACACACACACACACACACACACACACACACACACACACACACACACACACACATACACACACACACACCACACAAATATATATATATATATATGTATATGTATATGTATATGTATATATATGTATATATATGTACATATATGTACACACACACACACACACACACACACATATATATATATATATATATATATATACATATATACACATATTCGTGCCATCACCGATGCGGTGTTTGACGAGCTACTTGGCGCCATGTTGACATCATGTAGTTGACTGGGTCTTTATACCGGGGTGGCTGACTCATGATCCTTCCCCAGGGGAGTAGTTGGTTAGGCTATCATTGTTGGTGGTTCTCAACCCACCATCATGTCTATGATAGACTCACCCACTGCCGTATCTAAGTTTGACTTACCCAATAATATATATATATATATTTATATATATATATAAACACACACACACACACACACACACACACACACACATATATGCACACACACACACACACACACACACACACACATATATGCACACACACACACACACACACACACACACACACACACACACACACACATATATATGTATATATATTACCTGTCTGTCTGTCCGTCTATCTATCTATACATCTGTTTATGTATGTATCTCTCTACCTATCTATCACTATAAATCTATCTCTCTTTCAGCCAATGTACCAGTCCATCAGTCAACCACCCAATCAGTGCTCATGACCACAGCGACGCAAACCCAATATTCCAACTTTTCCCGAATTCTCAGAAATGAAAAAAAGGAATATTTGCAAAGTGGAGAACGCTTATTCAGGCGAATCAGCGTGAGTGTTATATTTCGAAACATAAACACACACCAAAGGTATATCGACGTTAATGAAGTATACAGTAATATATGTAAATTCGCACGTGTGCTTGCCGTCATACCTGCTCAGTATCTTGCACGTCACCTGGAATAATTATAGAGATGTGTTCAGATGCGTAGATTTTATGTGTATATTATTTATTTATTCATTGAGACTCATTAATGTATTTTTATACATTGGTGAGTTTATTATTTTTTTCTTTCTTTGGTAGAGTGTTTGGGAAGTAAGTGAGTGATCTTGTGTGTTTGTTTGTTTGTTTGCTTGTGTGCATGTTTGTGTTTGTTTGTGTGTGTGTGTTTGTTTGCGAGTGTATGTGTTTGTTTGTTTATTTATTCTTATGTGTGTGTATGCGTGTGTATGTGTATATGTGTGTGTTTGTGTGTATATGCACATGCAACAGAACAGTGCGCCACCCATGCCAGACGGGAGATTATGCGGTCTCAGAAAGAACATTTGTGAGCGTGGCATATGACGGCGCATTGGCAACAATACTCTCTCCCTCATGAACCGGTTGTCATGGCAACAAGCGAGGGCGTCACTTGTTTACCATCCGGTTCCGCGAAGTAAGCGTTTGCAATGGCATTCCCCGTAAATCATAACCGCCGCAGTGTCAAGGGGGTCGAAATTCGCATCCACTTCGGCCGGGAGATTCGACCTTATCGACTCTCTCGCTCTTGTTTCCTCCTCTCTCCTGACATTTTTCACTGCCTGTCATATTGATCATGCAACAAAGGCCGGCGCAATGCCATCCGAAAGCTCCATTCATTCGGTCGTCCTCCCCACGCAACCCTTTGACGCGCACGTTCACATCCGGGAAACAAATTCTGACGCACCTTTTTAATACGGGCAAAACGCCGCGTACAAAAAGCAAAACAACAACAACAACAACAAAAAGCAAAAAAAAAAAAAAAAAAAAAAAAAAAAAAGAGAAGGAGAAAAAAAAATCATTTATTTGTTTATTTTTTTCTTTACATACATCAGAAATTCATCCTTTTTTTTCTTACCTTTCCCATCATGGGTTATTTACCTCATGATTCTTCTTACTGACAACACGGCACTACAGCAGAGCGATTGAGTTACCGGGTTAACAACACACGCGGCATAGGACTACCCGGTTAAGCGAGAGCAATGCGACGGTGTCTATGGAACGGAAAACAACAACATTAACAATAACAATAACAAAAATAAATATAATAACAACAAAAACAATAACAATTATAGAAGCAACAAAAAATAACAAAAACAGAAATAACAACAAAAA
>NC_061825.1:6830900-6833400 GCF_019202785.1 Penaeus chinensis
AACGCATGAGAGGGAAGAGAGGCGATGATTAATAACAAAAGCTTGACATCAGGAATCCCGAAGTGATTTATCTCACTTTACTAACCAACTGTCATACCCGTGTGTTGTGCTTCAGACCGATACTCCCAGTACTGAGTGTACTAAGTGTTCAATGTCTTCTTAAGGAACCTCTAGAACTTTATCGAAGTGTATCTATTTTCAGTTTTCTTGGGTGTAATTTCCGTGTTATTTGACACATTTTACTGTATTTTGTGTGTGGGTAGATGGAAGAACTGCTTACTTACTGTAATGATTTTGTTATGATTATTATTATCTATTTATTATTTACGTGAAGTAAGTGTTGGATTACCACTTGGTTTAAATATCCGAGGATATGATTAAAAAAAAGAATCAATACGTTCGACTGCGGAGGAATAACCTAGTCCTCTGCATATGTATATTTTAAAGACGTTATTAAGTTATTAAGAACAGACTAAGATACTATATTTGTGGGTTCATTGATTTTATTTCATAGTATTTCATTTATTATAACATTTTTATTTTGTTTTATGTACAGAAATACCTATTTTTCCGTGATGGTTAAGAGGCAAAAACGCATTTCATAGTCATTATATACACCAACTGACTTACTGATTTAATGTGGCAGTTGGAATCAGGTATTATAAAATATAAGTCATAGAATCCTTCCTGAAACCCTGTCGTTTGCTTCAGTAGAGTCCCAGCTTCATCAACAGGCAACACAATGGGGATTTCGTGGTCATGGCCGGCTGTCGACTCGATGCTCGCCGATTTTGTTGTTAAATTCGCGTCCTGGTTTTGAATAAACTGTCTCACCCGCTGTCGACAGGACCCGTGGATGGCTTCTTGTCCTGTACCAAAATTCTTATCTGTCTATTTCTCTCTCTCTCTCTCTCTCTCTCTCTCTCTCTCTCTCTCTCTCTCTCTTCCTTATCCTCTGTACCATTTGGCAGAGTTAATGGCAATTGCCAAGGTCCCTAATAACCCCTCGATGAGGTTGAACTGCGGCAATATCAGTAAGACCTTCAAAACGTCGACCTTTACAAACAGCAAGATCTTTAAAGGTGCTGAGGGTGGGGGTGGGGGTGGGGGGGGGAAGGGTCGGTCAGTCCTTCGGTCTTTGCCCTTGTTATGCCTCTATTCCGAGAAGTGAAGCCCCCGGGGAAGTGGTGCTTCATGACTTCATTCTTCTGGAATTCTTGTCAGCGAATCCTCAACACCCTTAAGGAAGAAACCTAGAACTGACTCCGAGGGTCATATTAGCGCCAATTATGTGGATAACAAGCGATTGCTTTCAGATACAAGGCGAGTCCTCAGTTCTAGATTAACGTAGGCCTATATTTCCTCTTGTAATCTTCTGTGATCTCGAAGAATTCACCGAAACGCGTCATTATAGCGATGTTAAGTGATTCGTTTTTCTCTTTAAGTTTTCCCTCAAGCGTGGGTGGGTGGTGGGTGGTGGGGGGGGGGGTGAGGGGAGAGGGGGAAACGGATTCGTAAAAGAAATAGTTAGTCAGCTGATTTTCTCGGCTTGAAACTGATAGAACATCAAGTATATTTCCAGTGAAGTTGTAGATTTTGCTCGTGACTACATTAAGGCTTTTGTTAATCCTTTCTCTAACTTGTTAACATAGTAATTCCGTCGGTCTCGAGTGTGGTCCTTCATTTCAAACACTTCAACGCCCTTTTTTTGTTACTTTATTCCGTTTTTCTAAATCATGTTATCATTCCTTGATCACTGACTCCAAGTTAAGCTCTCGTGTAAAGATTTCAACTTCGGTTCTGCATCTGGATTAGCATTATTCGTGGAGTAAATCATATAGTTTATGAACGAGCCAGATCAAGTTTGGTGAGTTTAACGATTCCCTGTCTCTCTCTCTCTTTCTTTCTTTTTCTCTTTCTCTTTCTCTCTCTCTCTCTCTCTTTCTCTTCTCTTCTCTTCTCTTCTCTTCTCTCTCTCTCTCTCTCTCTCTCTCTCTCTCTCTCTCTCTCTCTCTCTCTCTTTCTCTTTCTGTCTTTCTCTCTTTTATTTATTTATCTATTTATCCATTTACATAATTATTTACTCAGTTTTGCGATTTTTCTGTAATATCAACTGATTTATTCCCTCAAGTGTCAAACAGGGGTTACATTATGCATAGTGAGACTGGATTATGAAGATAATTCAAGGTGAGGCTTTTGTTTGTGATACAAGATCTGCTCAATTTTTTTCTTACTTTTTTAAATCCAAAATTCAACCAAGGTGATTCAAGGTCATTCCTTTGTTTCGCAGAGATACATTGTGATACAAAATCGGCTGTGGTGGATTTTGCTTATGTTCTTTTTCTTCTTTTGTTTTATGTATTTTCCTTAGGAAATTTATGGCAGAGGATGTCATTCCTTCTGCGATAGGGGAGATTTTCCAGCACGTTTCGTCTTGCAGAAACTGGTACCGGGTTTGCGTATTTTTAGAACAAAGGTAACGTCAGGTATGTATATATCT
>NC_061825.1:6838400-6843400 GCF_019202785.1 Penaeus chinensis
CAAACATGCAAACACACATTAAAACATTGATAAATAAGCAGAAACAGAATGGCAAACGGATAGACAATTGACGAGACAGTTAGATAAATAGAAAGGCAGTCAAATTAAATGTTTTAATATCTCTTTTTATTATTATTGTTTCTATTATTGTTATCACTATCATTATGGAATTTATTATCACCATTATCGTCTTTCTCCTTGTCATGGTCAATATTAATATTATCATTATTATTATTTCCTTTTCATTATCATCATTTTTTTTCATGGTTATCAGTATTATCATCACTATTATTATTCATTATCATTACTAATTATCATTACCATCATTATTAATACTATCATTATTATTGTTATTATCATTGTCATTATTATTATTATCAATATTATTATTATTATTATCATTATTATCATTAATATTATTATCATTTTATTATTATATTATTATTATTATTATTTTTATTATCATTATTATTGTTATTATCATCATTATTATTATTATAATTTTTATTATCAGGATCATCATCATTATCATCATCATTATTATTATTTTTACCATTATTATTATTATTTTCTTAAAATTACTATTACTATTACTATTATTATTATTATTATTATTATCATTAATTTTTACTTTTTATATTATCATTTCTTAATTTTCACCTTATTTAATACTACTATTATTATCCTTATCATCTTTATTACTATCACGCCTACCATCACTTTCTCTACCAATATTATCATTATTCCCTTGACATCACCAGACCAAGTATTCTTATTTCAAAATTAAAAAAAATATATATAATTTATAAACATTCCTTCACATCAACGATCTGTTTTGGGAGAGAGAGGAAAGACCATTTATTTATTATTATATATATTTCTTTAGATATTTTATTTATATTTACGATCTGTTCTGGAAGAGAAAAAAACACTCAATGACAAACTGTTGCGTTTTTCAAGGGCCGGGGAAAAGGGATTTTATCAGTTTGTTCTTACTTGTGTCTTTTTGTTTAGTCATTTATTTGTTTGATATAATTGTGATAAGGATAATTATTGTTGTTATTGTTATCATTATTACTATTTTTATTATTCTTATTTTTATTACTCTTGTTATTATTATCGTTATTATTATTATTATTATTATTATTTTATTATTATTATTATTATTATCAATATCATCATCATCTTCATCATCATTATTATTATGAATATTATCATTTTTATTAATATTATTATATTATCCCATTTTTCAGATTATTAATATTTCATTCTTTTTCAATACTATTATTTTTTTATCATCTATCTTATTTCATACTATTATTATTGTCATTATCATTATCATTATCATTATCCTTATTATCATCATTGTTATCATTATCATTACTATTGTCATTGCTATCATTACTATTATTATCATTACCATCATTTTCTTTATTATTATCATTAATCTTTATTATCGTTATTATTACTCTCATTAATATTATTCTCATCATTTTTACGACTACTGCTACTACTTCTACTATTATCATTACCATTGTTATCATATTTTCTTCCGCTCAGGTGCTGTTGGTTCTTGCGATCAAATTACCCCTGGTCGCTGGGGCCCATTCGACTGACTTTCATGGGGGGAAAAAAAAAAGGGGATTTTCCTTTCTTGAAATCTCACGTGTTGTTGATACTTTACTTTCAAGGTTATGGGGACGTAAATTTTTCAGTTATTTTTACTTCTTTTTTGTTTGTCTGTCTGTCTCCTAGTATCTCTCTCTTTCTCTCTCTGTCTCCCTACCCCAGCGGTTCTTCTCTCTCTCTCTCTCTCTCTCTCTCTCTCTTCCTCTCTCTCTTCCCCCTCCCCTCTCTCTTCTCTCCCTTTCCCACCCCCCCCCCTCTCTCTCTCTTCTCTCTTTTCTCTTTCTCTTTTTTCCCCCTCTCTTTCTCCCCCCCCCCTCTTTCTCTCTCTATGTCTCCCCCTCTTTCTTCTTCTCTCTCTCTCTCTCTCTCCCCTTTTCTTCTCAATCTCTGTCTAACTATCTCTCTCTCTCCTCCCATCTATTATAATCTTTTTTCTCTATTTTTTCTCTTTTTTCTCTTTTTTCCCTCTTTAAATTCTTCTTCTTTTTTTTGTTACACCCTCTTTTCCCCCCCGAGTTTTTTTTTCCTGTTAATTCAATGGATATGACAAGAACAATGAAACAGATGAAATAAAAACAAAAATGGAGAAATCAAATGTTACGGCCAATTTTTTGCGACAATTCCAACCTTATATAGAAGAAGAAAAAAGAAAGAAAGAAAGAAAGATAGAAAGAAAGAAAAAAAAAGGGCCGTTACAAAAAGGTCAAAACAAAAACACAAAAGAAAGTAGAAAAAGAAAGAAAGAAAGAAAATAAAAAGGATTTCACATCATTCAGTCACAAAAAAAAAAAAAAAATTCAATAAAAAAAAAAACACAAAATAGAAAAAAAACTGAAGAACAGAAGTCAAGCGATTGGCAACAGAAGAAAATGAAGAAAAAGAAAGAAAGAAAATAAGAAAGAAAGAACAAGGATATCACATAAAAAAACAATAAAAAACAGGACAAAATAGAAAACAAACAAACAAACAAACGGACAGAAGTCAAGCGATTGGCAACAGAAGATCTTGCAAGATAACTATATGTATCTTTCAGCTCAGATGTATCTCGGAAAGAGACACGTATACCCGACCATAATACTTTAATATCCTTTTTAAGGGTTTTGTTGTTTTGTGGGAAAAAAGATAAGATAGGACAGAGGAAATTTTTTTTTTTTTATTTTTATTGACATCTTTCTTTGTCTGTCTGTTTATTTTTCTAGCAGTCTATCGATCCCTCAGTCTATCTAGCTCCCTATCTATTGAGCTAGCTACCTTTCTATCTGTCTACGTATATATCTTTATATCCAACTATCTATCTATCTATCTATCTATCTTTCAACTCCTACAGCGACCTTCACTAAGTCACTCCTTTCCTTTGGCATCCTATATCCTGACCGTACACACCCCCTCCCTCCCCATCCCCCTACACCATGTACTCTGTATCCTAAGGACTTTTTAAATATATTTCCTCTCTGTTTTCCTGCCTGTCACCTCCCCCCCCCCTCCATGACCTTCCACCTTCCCTGTTCTTAGATTTTTTCCCCTTTGCATTTCTTGCCACCCCCCTTCCCCTTTTTGCCATTCCCTTCTTCCAAATCCCCTCTTTACCTTATGCCCCCCCCCCCCCCCCCCCCCCCCCCCCCCTCCCCCCCTGACCTTTTCCTGCCCCCCCCCCCCTCCCCATGACCTTAACCCCCCCCCCCCCTCCTCCCCTCAGGGCCTTAACCCCCCCCCCCCCCCGTTTGAACCAAAGAAAGGGGAAGAAAAATGCTGGGAAAATATTTACCGTATCTTAACGGTTTTTAACGCGGGTCCCCGGAGAGCATGAGCTAAAACGGTTTTTTTGAAAGATCCTGGCTATTCATGGCCTATTCAAATAGTCCGCTGACCCCCGTGCAACTCAGGATTTTGTGCAGGAAGGGGCAGAGGAGAGAGAGAAAAAAAAAAAGAAAGAAAAAAAAAGAAAGAAAGAAAAAGAAAAAAAAAAAAAAGAGAGGAAGGGAAAGAAGAACGGGGTTTTTTTTTGTCTTTAATTAGTAACAATTTTTTTTTTTTTGAATTAAAAAAAGGGGGGGTAAGGGGGGGAGGGGAAAAAGGGGGAAAATGTGGCCCGTAAAACCCCTTAGTAAATGAAAAAAAAAAAAAAAAAAAACGGAAAAGGAAAAAATGAATGATAGATAAAGATAAAAATTGAAGCAAAAAAAAAAAAAAATCTGGTCTCTTTAAAAGTTAAATTTGGTTTTCATTATGCTTGGGGCCCGTTTTAGGAAGAAATTTGCTGATGACTAAGTACTGGCGTTAACCCGCGGGGCCCTTTTTGTTGGAGAGGGATAAGATGGATGGAGAGAGAGAGAGTGAGAGAGATGAGAAAAGGGGAGAGGAAAAGGTGGAGAGAAGTCTCGCGAGCGGAGATGAGAGGAGAGGAGAGAGAGGGCGAGTGAGAAGAGAGAGAGCGAGAGCGAGAGCGGAGAGCGAGAGACGAGGTGAGTGGAGACGGGAGGAGAGGCAGAGAGAGAGAGATAGAGGAGTAAACGAGAGAGACGGATGTAGAGAGAGAAGATGAGAGAGTGGAGGAGAGAGGAGAAGAGTTTAGGTGCCCCTTATACCTTTTAGGTAAAGAAATCATCAGGCGAGCAGGGAGATTTAGAGAAAAAGGAAGAGAGAAACAAGAGAGAAAGAAGAGAGAAAGAGGAAGTAGCAAGAATCGAAAGACAAGAACGAAAAGAAGAACAAGAAATCCTGTGATACATAAGGTACTTGGCAAAATTCCTTTTATTCTAGAGAGTAAACCAGAAAAAAACGGATAAAAAGGAAGAGTAGAAACAAAAAACCCAATAAAAAAGATTGACGTTTATTCCTAAAAAAAAAAAAAAAAAAAAAAAAAAAAAAAAAAAAAAAAAAAAAAAAAAAAAAAAAAAAAAAAAGAAAAAAAAAAAAATTTTTAAAAAAAAAAAAAAAAAAAAAAAAAAAGGGAAATAAAAAATAAAATTAAAAAAAAAAAGAAAAAAAAAAAAAAAAAAATAATTTTTTTTAAAATTAAATTCAAATCGAATTGAGGGAAAAACGCCTTTTGTTTTTTATCTTGAGATGGGTACTTATATACTTACATGCATATGCTGTATAAGGAAGCACGCACATGCAACGCAACACACACACACACACACACACACACACACACACACACACACACACACACACACACACACACACACACACATGAAAACGCAAGCACACACACACACGCACATACACACACACACACAAATACACACACACAAGCAAACGCAAACCTAAACGTATACACATATAAAAACACACATAAACAAATAAAGACACAAATATACACACACTTTTCCGTCTAATAATTTATCTTATTATCTGAAACAGAATAA
>NC_061825.1:6858400-6878400 GCF_019202785.1 Penaeus chinensis
TACATTAACCAGAAGGGGGGGGGGGGAGATGGAAACAATACGAAAGGACGGGAGGGAGGGAAACCTGGGAAGGAGGGATTCGGGAGGATGGGCGTGCGGGGGAGGGAAAGAGGAAGGGCATAGGGACGATGATGAGAGACGGACTGCGGAGAGGACGTACGATGAGCCGCGGGTGCCGCGAGGATGATGAGTGAGAGTGAGGAGATTTGATAGAGAGGAAGACGGCTCAAACGCGTGCCCTGACGCCGAATGGTAGTGAGAGTGAGGTAGAAGGGTAGATGAGGGGATGATGACGATGAGAGAGGAGAGAGGAGAGTACGAGTTGACGAGTCCCCGAGAGAGATTGGAGAGCGGACGAGGAGGAGCGGGAGAGCTTTCCGAATAACGGGGGACGAGAGAACGAGAGGAGGGGGTAGGGAAGAGGGAACGGTGAGTGAGAGTTGACCCGAGTGAGGAGGAAACGAGAGAAGAGAGATGACGAACGAGGCCGAGGGAGAGTAATGAGAGTGGGGGAGAGGCAGACGGGGAGAGAGATGAGGGGAGAGAATGAGATCGAAGAGGAGAGAGCCCGCGAGAGAGACGACGAGGAGAGAGGGTGGAGAGGGAGATAGGGGGGCAGCGAGAGAGAGACGAGAGAGAGGCGTGAGAGAGGGTGAGAGAGAGATGGAGAGAGCGACTCGGAGTAAGGAGCGAGTGAGAGATAGGTGAGTGAGAGAGAGTGAAAGAGAGAGGAGGAGAGCAGTGTGGCGCGGGGAGAGAGAGATCGATGAGAGACGATTTTAGAGGTCGGGAGCGAGTCGACGTGCGAGTGAGTTCATGAGGAGAGAGAGTAGAGGAGAGGACATAGGGCAGAGGGGGAGATGGCGAGAAGATCGCAGAGAGGGCGCACGCAGAGGCGACGACGAGGTTTTATGACGATGAGGAGGAGTCGACGACTGTATGAGACGAGATGAGATGGTGTGGTGGGGAGAGGACGATTGGGATGAGCGAGAAGGAAGGAGGAGAGGAGAAGAGAGGTGAGAGGAAGAGAGGGACTGACGCACCGACCGATCGACAGAGAGTAGACGATGGAGAGGGTGGGAGGAGAGACGAGATGAGAGAGGTTGGAAACTTTGAGAGAGAGAGAGATGAGAGGAGGACGGAGATGAGATATGACTGAATGTGAGGAGCGAGTCGGACCAGAGTGTGAGCGAGAGGAGAGAGTTGAGGTGAGATGATGAGAGAGAAGGATGACGTGATCAGATGAGACTGAGAATATGGAGAGGTGGATGAGACGCGCGGGCAGGAGAGGGAGGTGAGCGCGAGAGGACTTTTCTCGCGGTGAGTGAGTGGAGACTCGCTGAGACCAGGTTGGAGAGAGAAGAGCAGAGAGAGAGAGAGACGAGATGGAGGAACCGACGAGAGGGGAGAGATTAGCGATAGAGAGACGAGGAGAACCGGAGAAGAGAGGGAGAGAAGAGACGAGAGGTTGTGGACGGAGAGAGAGGAGAGAGACCCTGAGAAGTAGAGAGGAGAGGCGCGTGAGGTGGGGGAGGGCGAGACGAGAGAGGAGAGACAGAGACGAGTGCGAAGAGGCGATGGTCGAGGAGGAGAGAGAGGAGACGAGGAGAGAGAGGATGAGACTCAGGCTCGAGGAGGATCGTCTAGACGAGACGAGAGTAGAGAGTGAGAGTATGGGAGTGAGGAGAGAGAGAAGTGGATGGAGGAGAGAAATTTGGAAGAATAGAGGAGAGAGATGTGAGAGGAAGAGAGAGAAGAGAAGACCGGGAGTCGAGAGCGACTCGGAGTGAGAGAAGAGGACGAGAGAGGAGTCAAGAGGAGGTGAAGTGAGAGTGAGAGCAGGAAGCTGAGACGAGGAGAGGATTGTGAGAAGCTGGAGATGGATGAGCTGATATCCCATGAGAGAGAGATTGGACGAGTATTCTTGAACGATGAGTGAGAGAAGAGTTGAGAGATAGAGGAGGGAGTGCCAAGAGAAGTGATTGACGAGTGATGAGAGCGTAGAGGGAGCCGAGATGAGAGAGAGTAGAGCTCCCATACGAGATGATGAAGAGGAGAGAGAGTAAACGAGATGTGAGAGGTGAGAGAGTAGAGACCGTGGCAGTCGACGAGAGAGCGAGACGATTGAGAGGTCTGAGAGAGACCGAGACGTGAGAGTTTGCAGGGCGATGGACGTGAGACCAGGATGAGAGAGAGACGAGATGAGTTTAAAGGAGAGAGAGGAGATCATTTCGCTGAGATGGTTGGGAGCGAGTGCGCGAAGAGAGCCGGGAGGTGGAAACAGAGATCAGACAGATCGTAGAGATGATGATGATGAGACAATCTGAGGACGGTGACGATGAGAGGAGGGTGAGAGAGGAGTGAGAATCGGAGGAGAAGGAGGAGGGTGGGATGGGTAGGACGGGATGATGCGCGCGTGATGACAAGTGGATTGAAGAGACGAGGAGAGAGGCTGAGCGTTGATCGGAGGGCGATGAGAGATGGCGTGGGATTTAGAGAGAGTTTGAGACTGGAGAGATTCTAGACGTTACACGGAGCATGAGATGATGACGCAAGAACCGAGAGATGACTGAGAGAGTGTGGAGGATCGAGATGGAGAGAGATGTGAGAGACGAGTGAGACGAATTGGCGAGATAACGCAGGAGATGATAATGAGAGATGGGAGGATTTCGAGAGAGACGTATGGAGAGTCGAGAGAGACGAGGAGACGAGAGGAGAGAGCGAGTGAGAGGTAGACTCTGAGATAGGAGAGAGAGTGAACTGGAGAGATGAAACGACGAGAGAGAGATGCGATCCGAGAGGAGATGTAGTTGAGAGTCGCTGAGACGAGCTGAGAGAGGGATGGATGACTTGAGAAGAGAGATGGAGGAGCGATCGAAGGTGGAGCAGACGAAGAGCGCGGGATGCGATGAGCGAGAGCGGAGAGAGGCTGACGGGAGAGAGAGAGAGGGAGAGGAGAGACGGGAGGAGACGGGAGAGCGCTGACGGAGAGGGAGGGACAGGAGGAAGAGACGACGAGGCGGAGACGAGCTGGGGGCGCGAGGAGAGAGAGAGAGAGCCACGAGAGAGACGGAGAGGCGTGAGGGAGGGAGATCGAGAGAGTCGAAGAGGCGAGAGGAGGAGGAGAAGAGTGAGTGAGAGAGACGAGCGACGCAGGAGACGAGAGAGGTTCGAGAGAGAAGGAGATGCAGAGGACGAGAAGACGAGAGAGAGGAAACCGAGAGATTGAGTGGAAGTTGAGAGGATTAGACGATGAGAGGAGAGAGAAAGAGATATATGTTTGAAAACATGAGATCGGAAGACGAGGAGGATGCCGACGAAGAAGAGCGAGGTAGCAGGGGACGAGAGACGGAGAGATGAGGTGAGGGTGGAGAGAAAGAGGGGGGAGCGGAGGAGAGAAGAGACGATGAGGCGACGAGAGAAGGACTGACGAACGGAGAGGGGAGCGAGAGAGAGAGAAGAGATGGAGGAGTGACGAGACTTGAATCGAGGTGAGGAGGGCCCGACTGGATGAGAGAGACGAACGAGTGATAGATGCGAGTTGCAGGGCTGAGGACTAGAGGACGAGAACGACCGGGCTTGAGAGGAGCTGAGAGGAGAGGGTGATGGAGCTGAGAGAGAGGAGAGCGGAGCGAGAGAGAGATGAGGAGACGGAGAGCGATGGAGGGGAGTAGATGGAGAGAGAGTGAGAGAACGGAGAGAAAGAGAATAAGGCATAAGTCTGGTGAGAGAGAGAGAGAGAGTTGCCGACGAGAGAGATTGAGCAGATGCTGCTGATCGAGAGAGGCTGAGAGAGCGGCGAGCAGAGGAGAGAGGAGATCCTGAAGAGGAGAGAAAAGATGGGATGAGGGGAGAGGAGAGAAGAGTGATAAACGGACGGGGAGAGATGGAGGAGCAGGAGACGGTGAGACACGTCTGAGAGGGGAGAGAGGCATCGAGAGAGACCCGTGGGAGCCAAGACGGTGAGGAGAGATGAGGACGAGAGGAGGAAGAGCGAGAGGACGCGAAGAGTTGAAGAGAGTCAGCAGACGGAAAGAGGAGAATGATGAGAGAGTTGAGATGTGAGATGGAGAGGAGAAGCGTTACTGAGAGAGTGGATGAGAGAGAGGAAGAGAGCGTGACGTGTTGAGAGAGCGAGTAGACCGATGAGAGTTCAGGAGAGCGACGAGTAGAGATGCGGAGAGAAGACGAGAGATGAGACGATAGAGGAGGAGGTGAGGGATGGAGATGAGGACGACCAGAAGAGAGTGAGAGGATGAGGTGACTGTGAGAGAGAAGCGAGAAAGAGATTTGTGATGGTGAGAGAGGACCGACGAGAGGGAGAGATACTGACTACCCGAGAGATGAAGAAGACTTAGATAGGAGCGTGAGAATGGCGAGGAGAGGGGAGGCTTTGAGAGGAGAACCGAGAGAAGTTTAGAGCTCAGAGGGGGAGAGGAGAGAGAGAGACTTGATGAGACAGTGAGAGCGAGAGGCAGAGATGGATGAGGAGAGCGATTGAGAGAGGACGCGAGAGGTGCTCTTTACAACAATCAACAACAGAGACTGAGAGAGGCGTTGGCCTGAGGAGAGAGGTATAAGAAGAGAGACGGCGTTGAGAGATGAGGGACGGCGGAGAAGCCGGATTGCGACGGAGCCAGAGAGGGGAAGAGAGAGAGAGGCGAGAGAGGAGAGAAAGACGAGAAGAAAGGGAGAGATTGAGGAGAGAGGAGTGAGAGGGAGATAGTGATAGAGCTCCCACCCCCCGACCCCCCCCACAAGCCCTACGACGCACCCACGCCCCCGAGGCTGCCGCTTCCTCCCAACATGTAACCCCGCCCGACCTAGGTCCGCACCCGGCCTCTCCGTAAGACGAGAGGAGAAGCAGGATCTCCCCCCCCCCCCGTTGTCCAGCAGACGATGATGAGGCGGAGAGCTAGATGAGAGAGAAGGAGAAAGATGAGAGAGAGAAGAGCGTAAGGATGAGAAGAGCGGACGCGGAGAGACGTTAGATGGACATGAGAGAGAAGAGAGGAGTGAGGAGAGGCGACTAGGTGGGGGAGAGCGGCGTGGCGAGATGAGATTTCGAGTGCGTGAGTGGGACGAGTGGAGAGGAAGTGAGAGAAGGGGAGAGGATGTGAGACCCGTGAGAGGAGATGAGAGAGGGAGATAGATGAGGAGTGACGAGATGGAGAGAGAATCCTTGGGAGAAGGCGATCTGGGGAGACGGCAGGATAGCGAGACGAGGCTGGAGGAGACGATGAGATAGCCGAGAGAGAGGAGAGGAGAGAGGATCGAGATGGAGCGGCAATAGCGAGGAGACGAGAGGAGAGGATTCGTGAGAGGGAGAAGAGAACGACCGAGTGAGAGACGCGAGACGAGGGGAGATGAGACGAGCGTGGTGACGGCGACGAGGGACCGATGGAGAGAGGAGAGAAGAGAAAGAGAATGAGTGCCGGAGAAACCCTCTCGCTCTAGATGTAGAGTTGAGAGTGAGAATTGGAGAGTGGTATACGTGGGAGAGTGAGAGGAGAGGAAAGGCCAAGAGACGCGCATCTCTGGAGGAGGAGTGCCCGGAACGAGAGAGAAGCAGAGAGATTCGGAGAGAGACGAGTGTGGGCTAAGCGAGAAGAGATGGACGGAGGCGAGGGGGGAGACGAGGCGGCTGCGAGACGAGTCCGACACCTAGAGACGGAGTGGAGAGGTCCGAGGACCGAGAGAGCCGACGAGAGACGAGAGAGACGGAGAGAGGAAGCAGAAGAGCGGAGACGGAGACGAGAGAGAGCGATAGACGAGAGACCGCGAGCCTCGAGAACTGGAGAGAAGAGCCTAGCGAGAGGATGAGGGGAGAGCGAAATTGAGGGATAGATCGAGAGAGAGAGACCGAGCGTCGAGTTGGAGAGCCGAGAGGAGAGACGAACGCGGAGAGAGATCAGAGAGGGAGAGACGGAAAGAAGGGGGAGACGAGGAGAGAGTAGGAAATCGTCGAAGAGAACTGCGAGAACGAGAGAGAGAGAAGAGGACGGAATGAGAGAGGAGAGGAGAGAAAGAGAATGGTGAAAGAGGAGAACCGCGATCGAGACCGGCAGAGAGAGTAGAGAATGTAACGAGGAGAGAAAGGCGAGAAGGAGAGCGGAGCAGGAAGAAAACGATACGGGACCCAGAGGAGAGAAAGTGATAGACGAGGAGAGGGAGATGAGAGAAGAGGGAGAGATGAGAGGACGTTGAGGTAGGATCGGGAGAGGACTGGACGCGTGGAGTGGATTGAGGGATGTGTGGCAGGAGGGAGAAGAGATGAGACGAGAGTGGGACGGAGAGGAGAGAGGGAACAACCGAGAGAGAGAGAAAATGAGAATTTTTTTTTTACTCGATGTGGATGGAGAAGAGAGAGTACGCGTCCGCGAGACGAGGACTCCCTGTGGAGAGAGCCGACCTGAGCGAGAGAGAGAGAGACGAGGAGAGGAAAGAGAATGTGTGATCCGAGAAATGGAGGAGAGGAGGGAGGGATGAGGAGGCGAAAAGAGGCGAGAGGATGATGAGAGGCCGAGATGGAGAGAATGAGGGAGTGGAGAGTGGAGAGTGACGAGTTGGGTGAGGCTAGAGATCCTGTTGAGGTGGAGGAGAGCGAGACGAGAGGAGATTGGAGAGGCGAGAATAGACGAGAGTACGAGAGAGAGAAATTGAGGAGAGAGAGTGTCGAGATGAGAGGAGGGGAGGAGAGACGAGAAAGAGATGAATGGCTGGTTTGACTTCTGGAGTGAGGAGGACGACGATTAGAGAAGACCGAGACTGAAAGAGAGGATAGAGAGAAAATGGGGACTGATTGAAGAGAGAGAGAGATGAGAGGAGGACGAGAACGAGAAAGGAGAAAGGAGAACGAGTTAAATTATAGAAAGAGATGTGGCAGCGCGAGACGATGAGAGGCCTTGAAGGATTGAGAGAGAAAGAAAATGGAGCGAGAGAATTGGCGTCTAAGAAGATGCGAGAAGAGAGGATGAGGAGAGAGTTGAGAGACGGAGTTGAGACTCGCGATGAGCGAGAGTGTTGAGAGAGCGATGAGAGCGCAGAGAGGAGAGAGATGCGCCGAGAGTAGAGAGACGAGAGGAGTGACAGATGTGAGGATGAGAGAGGACACGCGCGAGAGAGGGGGAGCGAACGATGATGGAAGAGACCTGATTTGAGAGAGGGTTGCAGAAAGAGGGCTACTGTGTGACGGAGGGATGAGGGAGACAAACAGAGACGAGAGGCGACACTGAGAGAGAGAGAGACACAGACGGACGAGAGAGTGGGAGACGAGAGAAGAGGAGGAAATGAAGCAGATAAGATGAAGAAGGGGGGGGAAGAGGTTGAGGCGACCATGAGGACCGCACGTTGGACCTGAGAGAGAGGAGAGAAGATTGAGAGAGATGAGAGGAAAGAGAATGTGTGTGTGTCGACGAGAGTGCAGTCACGAGGAGAGAGACGGAGGAAGGGGAAAAAGCGAGCGAGAGGAGAGAAAGCGAGTGAGATGAGAGGGGAGAGAAAAGTGATAGGAGGAGAGAGATGAAGTGTAGAGGATCTCGGAGACGAACTTCATGAGCGAAGAGAGTAAGGGAGTGAATGGAGAGGATTGGCAGAGACTGTCTTTGGAGAGGGGAGAGAGAGACGAGTTTGAGGGACGAGACGGAGAGGGGAGAGAGAAGGAGGAGAGAGATGGAGAGACTGATGACGCGAGAGAGAAAGACGAGAGAGGAGAGAGAGACCTTCGATCGATCATTGATGCCCGACGCGAGAGAGAGAGAGAGAGGGATTGAAGAGCGAGGATGGAGGAGAGGGTGGAGAGAGGATGAAGAAAGAGGGAATGAGAAAGAAAGAAAAGACAGAGAGAGAGAAGGCTGAGGGAGAGTGGTTACCGAGATCAGGTCGAGGGAATAAGGATTCTGGTATGACTGAGAGGTGAGAGAGGGATGGCGAGCCTTGTGAGGGAGAGAGAGAGGAGCGGCCTGAGAGAGGAGAGGGGATTGGAGGAGAGCGATGGGGAGGACGAAAGATGAGAGAGAGGGAGACGAGGACCTCAAGAGACGCGAGTAGAGTTGATATGGAGAGGAGATGAGGAGAGAGACGAGAGCGACGAGCGAGTGTGGATCAGAGAGACTGAGAGAGGGGGAGTGTGGGGGGGGGGATGAGGAAGGGTGGAGAGACGACGACGAGCGCATAGAGTTAGCGAGACAGTTCATCGAAGATGAGAGACGAGGGGGGGAGAGACTGACGTGAGATGAGTAGAGAGAGTTGAGCAGAAGAAGCAAGAGGATTACTTGGAGTAGAGAGGAGAGTCGAGAGATCGACGAGGAAAAGAGAAGAGACGAGAGGATGAGACGATACAGACATGAGAGAAGGAAGGAGAGACGGAGAGCAGAGAGATGACAGACAGACAGACAGACAAAGAGAGACGCCCCCCCCCCCCCGCCCCCCCCCTCCACCACCCCCTCCCCCCCCCCCCCATTCCCCCCTTCCCCCCTTCCCCTAACAACTCACACATTATCAAAACTTCACAGTTCGAAATCCTTTAGCCCCCCTCCCTCTAACACCCCCTCCCTCACCCCCCCAACCTCCCTCCCTCCCCTCTCCCTTAACACTCACCCCCCGCCCCCCCCCCCCCCCCCCCCCCATCCCCCTTCCTAACACTCACACACCCCACCTCCCCTAACACTCACACATCCCCCCCCCCGCTCCCCACCCTCCGTGCTCCCCCCCCTCTCTTCCTCCCCCGCCCCTCCCCTAACCTCCCCTACCCTCCCCCCCCCCCCCCCCCCTCCCCTAACACTCAACATTCTTAAACTTCGCACCAGTTCGAAATTCCCATCAACATTCTCGCACCACATCCTGACTTCTCGGCCGTTCATCCCCGGGCAGCACAAGCACACCAACGTTTCGCAGTTCGAACGAGGAAAGCGAGCGGAGCCGACGTAGACAAATGGAACGGGGAGAAAAGGCGAGGTTTTTCCATCCATCCTTTTCAAACCCAAACAAACGCCGTTCCATCCAAAACTCTATATACAAACAGATTAACCCGCTCAATGATGTGCACTACAATGTAGATTGATTTACCTTTTTCGTTACCGTGTTTATACCAATGAGGTAGATTATCCTCCCGCAGCCTGATATTTACATATTCATGTGTGAATGCGCTCTGATTTATCTTTTTTTATATAAACAACGTTATCTGATATGTGTAGGTAAGAGAGTAATAATAAAAAGTAATCAAATATCCTGCCTCATCTTGCCTTGGTTAAATGGGCCTAGGGTTTAGGGTTTTAGTAGGGGTCTTTAGTGTGGGCTTTCGGGTTTTTTTTTTTAGTTTTCTGAATGCCGAAGGAGGACCTATGAGTTTCAGTATTCATATTCAATAGTCAATTCCCACCAACTCCTCATGAGTGTGATCTTTCGAAAGCTGCACATTCACAAAACTGTTTTTAGATTTTTTTTAAAAATATAAAGGGTACTTAAAGGGAAAAGGAGCGAAAGCGAGAAGGAACGAGGAATAAAGGAGGAGGGAAAGAAGGATGAGAAAAAAGGGAGAAAAGAAGGAAAAGGAACGAATAAGGGAGGAAAGATTTGGAGGAAAGATTTTGTCGAAAAAAGAAGAACGGGGAAAAGATTCTCTTGCGTCATTTTGCGATGTTGGTGTCGTTTAAGTTGCCCTTCGTTGTTAAGTTTGTTCTTTTGGATGCGCTGTGGTTTCTTCCTTGTTGTAGTTGTTGTTTTAAGTTTGCATTGTGTGTGTTAATGTTGTTGTTTTTTGAACGATTTGTTAGGAAAATAGTGAAAGAAAAAAAGATTTGGTTGTTTGTAAGTCTTTTGAATCTTTTTTTAGGTGGTTTACAAGATTTCCGGAGGTTTTTATTCGTTTTTAATTTATAGTAATTGTGGTATAAGTTGAGCAATCATTTATGCTATCTCTAAAAAGTACATTTAAATACATATATAATATTTACATGTAATCTGGTTCTGTTATATTAACATGTATATATATATACCAAATGCCAAAATACAAATATTATACACAGCACCAGGCCACTCACACACGCCACACACCACCACACCACACACACCCACACACACACCCACAATACACACACACACACACAACACACCCACACACACACACACACCACACAGACACACACACACACACACCACCACACAATCCCAGATATATTCATTACATATAGATACTTATATAAATATAGAATCCGTCTATCTATCTACACCACCACAACGCAGACCATTTTTGCCTCCTATAATGATATACACTATAGGATAATCGCCGGCTCCCAGTCCGGCCCGGCCCCTCGCCCACGCATCATGACCTCATGAAGAAGAACGAAAGAAATGAGGTCGAGGAAGACCTCAGCGGCGCCGGGCCTCACTGGGCGGTCTTCCACCCACTCCGGACATTTCTCTTCGTAATCCACTAAATCTCGTGTTCATTTTTCTTTTGCATTTTGAATTCCGTTGGGTGTGAGGCGTTCGCAGTGACCAGAAAAGTGTTGCGATGTTTACTGAGGAACATCCTGGAACTGAGGAGTTGCATGCTTCAGTGAAAGTACTGGTTTTTATGCTGACGTCTGTAACATTAAAAATGCTTTATTACTATATTAAGAAATGTTTGCCTGACACTGTTCGGTATATATAAATAATATATATATATATATACATATATCATTATATATTACTATACTATATATATATTGCGAATTGTGAGTGGTGTGTGATGTATGCGTTTGGTCATGTGGTACGCTGGTCTGTGTGAAGAACGCTCAAACAGCCGTCATGTGGCTATAAAAGACACTATGAATGAGCTAAGCCGACGGAACGGACTCGCTGGTCTGCCGTTGCACAAAAAATCCAAATAGACAAGATATAAGAAATACTTTATGCCACGCATCCGCCCCTTTTCTGTATAAACTCAATAATTAAATTAAAACTGAAATGAAACTCGTATGCTGATGAAGCACATGAGAAATAAGCAGTGTTTGTAGTTTGAAACACACGAAAGAAAAACAAACCAACGAAGAACAGAAAAACAACAACAAAAAGGGTATAATAATATAATATCGAAAGACAATAACTGGAAAGTATCACAAAAGCTTTTTAATATTTACGAAGGCGTTCACCCTGACGAAGCCACGTTGATTCGAAGCTCAAAACCCAAGTTGATTCTAAGTTCAAATGTATGTTTTCGAACTTGAAAATACAAGGGTTTGCAATGTACTCCACGATGATATCAATACATGGCCTCTAGCGTGATTTATAAGAGCAGATGATTGATCGTTTGGCCAGACCAGAATCAAATTTTCGCATGTGTGGGTCTTCTCGAGGTTAAAATGATTTACCCGTCGCCTGTATTAATATTAATCAGTGCAAGTCCCCCAATCATTGCCAATGCAAAGGTTGCCACTCTCCCGGCGACGGTATCATTAATACTCCCTCGCTCCAAGAATATCCGAGAATATGATCTCAATTGTTATTTTTCCTTTATGATCATGCAATGCCGAACAATTGCGTCTATCGTATCATGATGGCGTCCGGCGGGTCTGCCTTTTATAAGACTCGTATTTCTTAAGAGCCAGCGAAATACACGGAACAGAAATCCACGACAGAATGACCGCCTCGCCTTAAACGAAAAAAAAAAGAAGAAAAGAGAGAGAAAGAAAGAAAAATAAATAAACTAACAAAAAAACTAAACAAAACCACAGCCCTCAATAAGTATTCACATGGAATAGAACAGTCTTTAATCACAAATTCAAAACAGAAGCACATTGCTTGATTATAGACCAGCAAGAAATTCCAATAAAAACACTTAATTTTTTTCGGGGATGCGTTAACATCGAAGCTGTTGGGCTAGGTCATGGGCACGGCCGCGGTGACGGAGGGAAAGACTCGAGAGGGTAAATTCTGAGCGGCCTTTCGAAGCAGGTCTGTAAGGGATGGCTTGTTTATGGGCGGCTGGCGGGCACTCAGCCGGGCAGGCCAGCGACCCTCGTGGGCGCGACGGGAGGGGCGGGCGGGCGGCCGCAGCGGGGCTCAGGTTCATGCGGCGGAGGAGCTGTTACTCGCTGTTTTTTATATAAGTGAGGTTATATATACATATATATTATATTCATATATATATATATTTTATATATATATATATATAAATATATATAATAAATATATATATGTAACAACACCCACCTCCACACACACACACACACACACACACCGCTCATAAATCTATCCTATATATTATATATGTTTCGTGTATATACTACATACATATTTACGTATTGATATGTACTATTATATGGTAGATATACATTACATATATAGATATATATATATTAAATTATATATATATATATATGTATAATACATACACACACACTCACACACACACACAAAACACACACACCACACACACACACATATATATATCTATTATATATATAATATATATAATATTATATATATATAAGTTATATGAATAAATGAGTATAGGCAATTTATAAGGGAAAAACAAATCCAGCTTTTTGAAGCCTTGGTCACGCTTGAACATCCCCCAACAAGCCGGAGTGAAAAAGTAGAACCCACTGGTTCTGGTCAGGTTTAAAAAAGTAGCAGGAAGTGGCGCCACTGACCCAGACTCAGCTGACCTCTCCAGGGGCCGAGGAAGAAGGTTTTAATCAGCCTCCCTCTAGCCACGCCCCCAGGCTGAGCCCGTGTCTAGGGTCGACTAGTCAGGTCCACTTTTTATTAAGAGGAGTTAGTCAGACTGTCACCTTTTTCTACTTTTAAAGGGTGGTGTTAGGGGGTGGTGGTATAGGTTTTGTGTGGGGGGTTGTTCTTTAATTAAGTAAGTCTACTGATCGATGTTGCATCTTACTTTCATGGTCTTTTCTGTTATTTAGTTAATATTTCTCTGGAATTTAGTTTTTTGTTTTGATGCCCCCTCCCCTTTTTATAATTTCCCCCGGGGCATTCCCCCGGGGTTCCCTTAAGAATTAGTAAAAAAGGGGAAAAAGGGTGATCCCCCTTTCGCTCGTGTTTTCTTTCCCTGTTTCCTAGGGTGGCTTTAATGGGTAAGAGCCCCCCTCAGCCGGCAATTTTCTAAGAAAGGAGAGACAGAAACATAAAAATTCCTGAAAAAAACCCTCCCCAACCTTCCTTAACCCAACCCACCGGGCCATAAAAAAGACCAACTCCTCAAGGACCCCCCTCCCCCCTGCCAACCTTCAACAAAAAAGCTTTATTCTCAATAAAATTTTTCCCCTAAAATTAGGCACAGGGCATTTGACCCAACCTTTAGGATGGGGTCTTGGCTAATCGTTTTTTTAACAAAGCAAATGAAAAATTATTTTTTTTTTCTAATTTCCCCAAACTTTATTTTTTTTTTTTTAATTTAACCCCATCCTTAAGGAGTTGGGTAGTTTTGGGGAGGGTAAATAAGTATTTATATATTTGGGTTATGGCTTCTAAACCAAAAACTGTTTTTCTTTGGTGCAAAAAAAAAAAAAAATTTCTTTTTGGTTTTTTTGTTTTTGATAACTTAAAAAAGGGAAAGGGGGGGGGAAAAACGGGGGGGAAAAATAAGTAAAAGGGGGTCAAAAAAAATAGGTTTTAATGCCTAAAAAAAATAACTTTGGTTTTTTTTGGCCCCCCTTTATTTTTTCCCCCCCACAATTATCCCAAGATAAAAAGTTCCCCTTTTTTTTGATTCACCGTAGTTTTAAGAGATGAAAAACTTTTTTTAATTCAGTCAATTTTTTAGCCAGTTTGTAAAAATTAAAATTGTCAATTTAGTTAGCTCAAACTTAAAAAAAAAAAAAAAAAAGGTCAAGGGACGCAAAAAATACCTAACGAGTTACCTTACTTAAAAACTGGAACCCGCAGTATTTTTTGTAGTGAATCCAAAACGAAGGCTTATGGTAAAGGTTTAAATGTGGGAAAATTTTGAGGCTTGGTACTTGGTTGCAAGTGTGGGTCGTGCAGGGGAAAATGTTACCCTTTTTCACCCCAAGGTTCGTCAATTCGCATATCAATCTGTGATCAACTCAGCGTGGTAACCGAATTAATCTTGCGCTAATGTCATGTTTTTTTTTTTTTTTTTTTTTTTATCTCTATTAATGTTTTCATAAGAAATCAGTTTCAAAAGGTTTCCTTTTTTTTTCGATTTCCTTGATAAAAACGGAAATTACTTATTTTCACCAGCTCTTGCCCCAACATCATCAATTACTTCTCGACTCACACTAACTCACTTAGGTAAAGGCACATGAGACGCGGTAAAAAAAAAATAAAAAAATTATGTTTGAACGGAAAAAAAATTTTCCGGAAAAAAGTTTCCCTTTTTTTTAAATGTAGCCCTGGGTTTGGTTTTTTACCGGCATGTTTAGTGGCCCGGGGGGGGTAGAATTTCCAAATTTTTTAATCAGTTTTACCATTCAGGGGCGGTGGTTCGAATTTTGCAATGTCCATCATAATTTTTCATATTATTGAATTCTCTTTTTGCTGTCCAAGATTTTATTAATCAAAACCCAAGACCTCTATCAAAATGGATCTCCCCAGGAACAGAAGGAAGAAGAGAAAGAAGAAGAAAACCAAAGAAAGTTAGAAAGGGTTAGGCGAGAAGTTTTTTTTTATGACCAAGTGTTTTTTTTTGAGGACAAAAACAACTTCCCCTTCGCACGCGCCCCGACACCCGCAGGCTGCCAAGAGGGGACCGCAAGCTTCCCGTCGGGCCAAGATGCACGTCTTCTTTGCTCTTCAGCCTCGCCTCCAGGACGGCATTGCTCCAGCGCCGTTGCTCGAAGTCTCTGTGGTCCAGTTGTTTATACCTTTTACGTAAAATAAAGGAGCGATTGCAGGATGTGGATTATCCAATGTTCAAAAGCAGTTCGTTGTAGGTCCCACAGATCCCGACTGGGATTCGAGACAAGTGAGGTTTAGAGTGAAGAGGGGGGGGGGGGGGAGGAGGCAAAATATAACTTTTGGTTATCTTACAATGGGAATTGGCCAAAGAACCATTTCCTTATCGGAATACCTGTGATGTTTAGGACACAAAAGAATGCTTTTCTTTTCAAATAGTCAGAATTCTATATGTTTTAAATATAATTAACGCCCCTGGTAGTGTTTTTATATAGGGTAGTATAAAAATTTCCGTTTTTTTATTATAATTTTTTTTTTAATTTTTGTCATAGCAGAACGAGAAAGGAACAGAATAAGAAAGGAGAAAGAATAAATTCTCAATATGACATCGAAAATATTTATGCCATGCTTGGGTGAATATGCAACAGACGGCTTTGAGGGTGAGGGGTGGGAGGGGGAGGTGGCATAAACATTTAGGGAGGAGGAAAATGGAAAAAACAGGATTAAAATATAAAAAAATTAATATAAACAGATTTAATCCTAAATTATGCGCGCACGGATCAACATCTCTTGTTGCATACATTACCTTGCCATAACGCTTTTAAGTCACTATCGGTTCATGATTTCTTCAAACGGGGTTTTTTTTTTTGTATATGTTAGTTAGGTTTGTATAGTGATTCCCCCAGTCTTCAAGTGCTTATGTACGTTTTAAGGAACTGCACGCCAACACGTGCTTTTTTTTTTTTTTTAAATTAAACAGGCAATATATATGAGCCAAACATACCACTAGTGTCACCACACCGACCCCGACTCACCCACTCGGGCCACTCTGATTACAAACACATCCCGTTCCACACCACTAACCTCACAACCCCTTCATCCACAACCCATAACCAACTTCAACCAAACATTAATGAAAACACCACCCCCACCCCCCCCCCCCCACCCCCCCACAACCACCCCACCAAACAACAACAACCAACCCACACCAACACACACACACACACAAACCTCCCCCCCACCCCCCCCCACAAACCCACACCACCCCACCCACTCCCCACCCCCCCAACACACAACACACACACACACACACCCACACACACACACACCCCCCCGCCACACACACAAAAAATGATAATACACTACGGAAACAAATCGCAACACCACACCACACCCACACACACACACACACACACACACACAACCCCACACGCGCGCCCACACAGACACACCCACACACACACCCCCCCCCCCCACCCACAACACAAAACTATATATATATAATATATACATATATATTTATTATATTATATATATCTCTATATATATATAATATATATATAATATATATTATTACACACAACACACACCCCCCCCGCACACACGCAAAAGCATCGAGTCACACTACAAATTGATCAGGATACTATTCATGGCAAAGCAGCATTCGCCAGGAGGCTGATGCTACCGCGTTGCAGAGTAGCCGATAATGTTGATAACATATAATGTAGTAAATCACAAATTTTTTTTTTTCACCAGCCCCCAATAATGATTAGTAATACTGCATTACTTGTGAATTATTTAAGATAATGCTTATAGTAAGGGGGTTTCCCCGGCCGAATGATAATGAGCGTTAACAGATAACATTATCTCGATGAACAACACGCATGGAATAATAACAAGCAAAGACATAAATAGATCGCAGATATGAAAGCAATACTTTGTTGTATTAAAAAGCAAAGTGTTATATTAATCAAGACGCTGTGTTTAAAGGGTTGTGTGTCGGACTGTGAGAGTTTAGTTTGTGAGTTGTGTTATTGTTGGTGTATGTCTTGTTGGGGCTTGGGGGAAGGGGGGGGGGGGAGGGTGTTGGGGGTGGTGGTGGGGTTGGGAGGTTTGGGGGCGGGGGGGTGGGGGGGGGGGGGGGGGGGGTGTGGGTGGGGTAGGGGTGGTAGGTTGGGTTGTCGGGTGGGGGGGTGTGGTGTTTTTTCTATTGGGTTGTGAGGGGGGTTGTTTAGGGTCGGGTTAAGTTTGGCGTGAGCAAAGGGAACAGTAGAACGAAAGAAATATAGGAAGGGACAGAGAAGACGGAGAAAAAGGGGAGAGGAGAAAGAGACAGGAAAGGGCGAACAGAGCAAGAGAGGGAGGCCGGGAGAAGGCGACAGAGCCGACTAGGAGGGAAAGAGAAGAAGGAGAAAAGAGAAGAAGGAGAAAAGCGAGAAGGCGCAAGAGCCGCAGGCAGAAGAGACGAAGGAGCGACGAAGCAGAAGGGAGAACAGAGCAAGAAAGAGAAAAAGGAAGAAACAGAGAGAAGGAGACACAGAGAAGAAGGAGAAAGTGATGAAGGAGAACAAGGCCGCGAAGCCGGAAGCCAAGGCGTAGAGGGAGAAAAAGTGAAGCCGGCGAAAAGAGAATGAAGGAGAAACAAAGAGAAGAAGGAGCAAAAGAGACAGCAGGGCGCCAAGAGGAAGAAGGAGAAAAAGAGAAGAAGCGACAAAGGAGCGCTGGTGAGCAAAGGAAGAAGGGAGAAAGCGACGCGGAGGACGGGGAGACGGAGAGAAGAGCAGAAGGAAGAAAAAGCGACAGGCAGGGGAGAACAGAGAAAGAAAGGAAGAAACGAGAGAGAAGGAAGAAAGAGACTAAGGAGAGAAACAGAGCAGAAGGAGAAAGAGAGACGGAGAATATAGAAGAAGGAAGAAGGCGACGACCGGGACAAAGAGAAGAAGGGGAGGACAAGAGAGAAGCTAAGAGAGAGGAATGGTGAAAGAAAGTGAAGGCGGAACAGAGAGACGGAGAAAGAGAAGCAGGCGGAGAAAAACAAAATAAGGCGGGAAAACGCGACGAAGGGAGCCACGAGACCGGGAGAAACGACGACCGCGGCAGGCGAAAAGGAGAAACAGGAGAAACAAAGACGGAGACACAGGACGACGGGCGCGGGACGCCCAAACACAAACACCAACCACACCAGAATAACAAACAAAATCAAACACAAACACTGAAAAACAAACAACTACAAATCACACACAAAACAAAAAAACATCCCCACTCTATTCATTGTTCAACAAGCATGGTCCTCTTCGGCGGCGAATATTGGCAATTAACATGTTGATAATGATGTTGACACAAGTATTTAGTTTGAGGGAGGAGGTATCAGTGACACTGGCCGCGTCTATATTCTTCCTTAAAACACAAAAATACGGAAATATGGATCATCAAAACATCAATTGACAAATTAGTTTTTGAAAAAAAAATTAAAATAATTAACTTATCACTGTATCTAATTAAAAAACAACAAAAAAAAAAAAAATACAAAATATAATACATAAACAAAAAATTCTCTTAATATTAACATAACTATAAAAATATAAAAAAAAACAAATAATAAAATAAACTTACAACAAAAAAAAAAAAAAAAACTTTAACAAAAAAATAAATAATTTTTAATAATTCTCACCCATCTACTCACTAGAAAAACCCCCAACATATCACAATAAAAATTCAACTATAATCACTCTTTCACTAACTTATTATACACTATCATTTCTTATAAAACATAACTATCTAAACACACTACAATACTAAAAACAACACAACTTTTCTCAATTATCTCAACTAAAAAAATTAACAAAAAACACATAAAAAAAAAAAACAAAACACACACAACAAAACAACAAAACTCAATCAAATCAAATCAACAACATCACAAACACACATCAATCAAAAAAAAAAAAAACTAAAAATAAAAAAAAAAACACACAACACAAAAAAAAAAAACTAACAATACAAAACAACAATCAACAACACAAACAACAAAATTAATTCAAAACAACTAACAACCCAACACAAACACTAACAATACAACTACAAAACAAACAAATAAAAAAAAACATCAACATCAAAAAAAAAAACACAAACAAACACACATAACACACAACACAAACCAAAAAAAAAAAACAAAAAAAAAAATATTTAAAACAAAAAAAAAAACACAAAAACACACATTCATATATAATCACACTACAAAAAAAAACAAAAACAAAACAAATACACAAAACTAAAACACAAACATCAAATCAAACGAATAAAAAACAAAACAACACATTACAATAAACCAAAAAAAAACTACAAAACAAACACAACAACACAATTAAACAATCAAACATAACAAACAAACACATAACAACAAATCACCTCCCCCCACAAAAACACCCTTGCTGAACACTACCAATGTAAAACTACACTACCATCAAGCCATCCTACAAACCCAACAACCACCACCCCCCCACCCACAACCACACCCCCCCCCCACACACCCCACAATATAAATAACTGAACTACTAGTTTTACTTGGTGCTCTTCCACTACTATCAATCTTCAACCAATACATTTACAATTACATTCCATTTAATTAATAGAACATTAATCTTTTATAAATTCAAAAATCTGTCAATACTATGAACTTATTTTCCCCCCCCATCCATCCTCCCAAAAAATTATAACACACACACAACAAATTAACCAACAAACCCCCACCCCCCCCCCAAACAACACACACAAACAACCAACAAACATACACAGTACACACACACTAACCCCCAACTCCAAACCCCCAACCCCCCCCCCCCTAAACAAACACAACAAACCCTCACAACCCAACCATCCCACCGCCACAAACAAAAAACCCAACCCCCCCCAAACCCAAACCCAACAACACACCCACCAACAACCACTCCACAACCCAAAACCAACCACACACCAACCCCACATACCCCCCCACACCCACCCACACACACACACACCCCCCCCCCCAACACCCACCACACCCCCACCGCATATCCCTGCTATTCCTACGCAACTCTGCTATACCTAAGGCTACTCGGGACGCTAGCCAGTTCAACTGTCTATAGTGCTCGTCTGACTGAGAAGGAAAGTAGTTCTATTTGTTGAGGTGTTAGTGCTGCGTCTGCTGTGTGTTTTATCGTTTATATGCCTTCGTACATCGAGAGCTTATATTATAAAAGCATAGCGTATTCTTTTTTAATCATAGTATAATGGGGTTAATCTATATTAAATCGTTGACATCGAATTATACTGATGAAACAAGTCGAAACGATGTCCCACCACCTAAACCTGAACGAAAT
>NC_061825.1:6883400-6884587 GCF_019202785.1 Penaeus chinensis
GGGGAGGAGGAGGAGGAGGAAGAGGAGGAGGAGGAGGAGGAAGGGAAGGAGGAAGAGGAGGAGGAGGAGGAGGAGGAGGAAGGGAAAGAGGAGGAGGAGGAAAAGGAGGAGGAGGGAGGAGGAGGAGGTGGAGGAGGAGGAGGAGGAGGAAGGGAAGGAGGAAGAGGAGGAGGAGAGAAGAAATGGGAGGAGGAGGAGGAGGAGGAAGGGGAGGAGGAGGAGGAGGAAAAGGAGGAGGAGGAGGAAGGGAAGGAGGAAGAGGAGGAGGAGGAGGAGGAGGAAGGGAAGGAGGAGGAGGAGGAGGAGGAGGAGGAGGAGGGAGGAAGAGGAGGTGGTGGAGGGGAAGGAGGAAGAGGAGGGGGAGGAAGTGGTGGAGGAGAAGGAGGAGATTAAGGAGGAAGAGGAGGAGGAAGAGGAGGAGGAGGAGGACGAGGTGGTGGAGGGGAAGGAGGAAGGGGAGGGAGAAGAAGGGAAAGGAGGGGGTGGAGGGGGAGGGAGAGGGAGGAAGTGGTGGAGGAAAAGGAGTAGATGGAGGAGGAAGAGGAGGAGGAGGAGGAGGAAAAGGAGGAGGTGGAGGAGGAGGAGGAGGAGGAGGGGGGAGGAGTAAGAGGAGGAGGAAGAGGAGGAGGAGGAGGAGGAGCGAGAGATAGCGAAACAGAGGTGAGGAGGAAGACGGGAGAGGAGGATGATGATGATGGAGATGAAATGAAGCGAAGCGGGAAAAATGGAAACGGGAGAGAGAGGAGCAGGCGAAAAGGAACGAATGATGATGAAACAATAAAAAATAACATATAGAAGGAGAGGAAAGAAACGTTCCAGATAGCGAAAAAAAAGAATAAAGAAATGTGTAATAAGAAAACGAATGAAGAATGAGTTAGAGAAGCTGGGAAAAGGAGAAAGGGAGGAACATACATCAAGAGAGAGGAGAATAGCGTCCAAAGGCGGCGGGGGGGGGGGGGGGGGACGGGAACCCGAGGAGGAAGCGAGGGAAGCGGAGCCTCTCGCGGATCTCCTGGTGACGTCACAAGTTCGTGACCCAAGATCCTGCCGGCAAAGGTCAGCCGTCCAGGCGATGCTAGCGAAGTTCCGGGTGAAGGTCATGACCCCGAAGCCGCGCGTCTCCGGTCGGCCCTGACCGTTAACGCCGCGCCGCTCTCGGGCCCGCGCCCCGTCGGCAGCGGGTGGAG
>NC_061825.1:6884687-6887187 GCF_019202785.1 Penaeus chinensis
ACCCATTCTTGCTCTCTCTCCATTGTAGGCTACAAGCCATTTGTCATCAAGATCGTCCATGTCGTAACGGCACATTTTCTCTGCTTTGGTTGGCAGATTACTGAGAATGTGCTGCTCGTTGCTAAAGAAGTCGTCATGGTTCACACGGATGAATTTGTCTTTAGTCCTGGAAATGAAAGCAACAAACTATTAATACACAAACTACAAAAGCCTCTCTTGCGTTTCCTTTAGAAAATCATCTTGGAAATAAATGTAACCCTTTGACATGCCACTGGGATCTTAGTTTAATTATCATATTTACACACACGGCACAACCAGTACTTACTCACCAAAGAGTCAATTGCTAATCCAGCCTCTCTCACCTTTTTAAACTTATTCTTCATTTTCAGAGATATTTTTTATTTTATTTCTAGTTACTAGCTTTATCATAGAAGTATTATAATTACCATAATATCAATAATAATAACAGTATCAATATTGATAGTATCTAGCCTACTATCAGAAATAAAAACATTTTCCAACAAATTCAAGGCATGGTGAAGCTACATCTAGCCTATTAAATGACTCCTTGGTGGGTGAGCATTTGTGGAGCAATCTGTAACAAAAGTCACAAAAAACAATAGTGGACAGTGCATGTACTCACATTCAAAGGGTTAATAACATCAAATTCATTTCTCATCTCAACATGTAGAATACACTCTAAATCTGATACCTTTCTTATCTTGTAATGCAGAAAAACTGCTCTTTTAAATTTTAATATGAATGTCTCCCTATCTGTCTCTGGAAAAAATATAACACGTTTCTAGAAAATTAAAAGCAATCCTAATTTCACCATTCAGAAGGAAAATTACACTATTACTCACAGCCTGAAGTTGCCCTCACGCTCTGGTCGTGGTCTTTGTACAGTGGTGGTGACAGCAGGCTCAGGCAAGGAGTCTGGATTCACAGGGACCTGGACTCCTCGCTCCCATTCTTGCTTCCACGGGTCACCAATGCCCCAATAATCGTCAGATGTTAGTGGCTCATTGTCCGCAAGTTTCATGGCAGATATAAGATCCTTGCGGAATAACTTGGGTAAAGAAGAGAAGAGACAATTAGAACTTTTGAACTGGCAGGGGTATAAAAATGCTTTGTACATTTCATTGTGTGAAAAAAAACAAGATTAATAAGAATGCTAGTACATCCATACCTCGGCAGGAGCCTCAGATGCTGATCGGTTGTATGCCCGCAGGTCACCCAAATGTTTGGGCGTCCACACAGATCGCTCTTCATCATCAGAGCCGGAGTTGTCAATGCGGCGCTTCTTGCGAGCAGCGGCAGACGGGGCGCCCCCTCCCCCCTCGGCCGATCCCGAGGCCTTGCTCAGCTGTCTCTTGATTCGTGCCGACATTTTTAACTTGTCATAATCTCCAGTCCTCTATAGGGGATTCTGCAAAATAGAATTATACACAACAAATTAATATAAGGGTTATAGATTGAATTATTCCAGCAACCTAATAATCATAACAGTATAATCTATCTATCAATATTTTCCAGAATACAAATTTATGATAAAACATGAGTTTAATATGAGTGCCTTTTTCATAAACTGGTTTATAATAATTGAAACTTTCCAGGATTCCCAGTCAATACAAGTAAATTTCAATACAGAAAATCATACCCATAAAGGTACAAATAAAAACAAAAATACAAAATTACAAATATATATAAATACATATACGCATGTCTGTATGAAGACAAAAATAAATATATATAAAAGAATATGTGTGTACGGTTTGTGTATATATATGTGTATGGACAGACGGACGGATACATGTATATATTTATCATGCATACATATACATATCAATACATATCCATATATATACGTATATATCCATATAAAGATACATAGATACATAGATAAATATATATACATATACATAGATAAATATATATATACATATATATAGCTAAATATATACATAAATAAAGATAAATATACATATAGATATATATGTTTATATACATATGAATATATATTTAACTATATATATGCATATACATATGAATATATATTTAACTATATAAATGCATATACATATACATATATATATATATACATATACATATACATATATATACATATACATATACATATATATATACTTACATTTAACCATATATACATATATACATATATATATAAATATTCAAATATATATATACATATATATATATATATATGCCCACTGTGAGTTTACTTGTTTAATTGTTTTAACACATAGATGGCTACACTTGCACAAAGCCACCAATGAGCCAATTACGAGTACTGCCTGTCTCGCCCGTTTACCTTTTTTTTGATTTACAAAAATATTTTACATTATTTTATTTTGCTGTAATAATGTTTATAACATTATAGCAATTATAATGTTTATAATAAAAATCGCTATTCATAGCAATAATAAAAATTCAAGGAAAGGTGAAATCAGGTAAGACTAAGCACTTACAGAGCCATCTA
>NC_061825.1:6914687-6929687 GCF_019202785.1 Penaeus chinensis
GAATGCACTGTGGGGGGGGGGGGGGGTCTGTGTGTGTGTGTGTGTGTGTGTGTGTGTGTGTGTGTGTGTGTGTGTGTGTGTGTGTGTGTGTGTGTGTGTGTGTGTGTGTGTGTGTCTGTGTGTGTGTGTCTGTGTGTGTGTGTCTGTGTGTGTGTGTCTGTGTGTGTGTGTGTGTGTGTGTGTGTGTGTGTGTGTGTGTGTGTGTGTGTGTGTGTGTGTGTGTGTGTGTGTGTGTGTGTGTGTGTGTGTGTGTGTGTGTGTGTGTGTGTGTGTGTGTGTGTGTGTGTGTGTGTGTCTGTGTGTGTGTGTCTGTGTGTGTGTGTCTGTGTGTGTGTGTCTGTGTGTGTGTGTCTGTGTGTGTGTGTCTGTGTGTGTGTGTCTGTGTGTGTGTGTCTGTGTGTGTGTGTCTGTGTGTGTGTGTCTGTGTGTGTGTGTCTGTGTGTGTGTGTCTGTGTGTGTGTGTCTGTGTGTGTGTGTCTGTGTGTGTGTGTCTGTGTGTGTGTGTCTGTGTGTGTGTGTCTGTGTGGGTGTCTGTGTGTGGGTGTCTGTGTGTGGGTGTCTGTGTGTGGGTGTCTGTGTGTGGGTGTCTGTGTGTGTGTGTGTGTGTGTGTGTCTGTGTGTGTGTCTGTGTGTGTGTCTGTGTGTGTGTCTGTGTGTGTGTCTGTGTGTGTGTGTCTGTCTCTCAGCATGTATGTTAACAAACACACACTCATTCACTCATTCACTCATTCACCCACTCACTCACTCATACTTTTCAATTCTTCAGTGGTTAATAGGAAGGCAAAATACCCACATGATGGGGTAATTAGCTGTCCGAGGAATCAAGCTACGTGAATACAGAGGATTTCTTTAAGCTTTGCCAAATTGCAATGGCCTGCACTGCTTTTCAGAGGCTCATATAATTTTATAAGTGATTTCTATTAGTTATCAACCTGCTATTGTATCTAGTTTTTTAGTAAATGTCAAGAAAAAATAAAAGCCAGCTGTATGGTAAATACACCATTAAGGAATATATTGTTTACAATAATGACATGTTGACATCCTTCTCATATCAGATAAATAATAGTACTAAATCACATTTTGTCAACAATATAATACATGCCTAGTTTTAAATAAGGATTTTCATATGTCAGTCATATAAAACAATCCTTCATTGTAGCTTGTTCTTCAAAAGTAAATATTGATTTACATAACATTGGCATATACTGTATTTTCAACATAAACCAGAGGACAATGCACTTTCAGCTTATACTTATATATCACACAACAGCCTTTCACATCCGAATGAATCTCACAACTATTTCGAAATTATAATGTGACACCTACAAATAGATTAAACAAAATTAATCACTGAAAATACATTAACTCGCCTACAGTATGTATTGCAAACTACAATGAGTACAGCACTTAAAGTTTATAACAAAATCCTATGAAACTGGGCCCTTTATTTAAATGAGAGATCAGCATACCTTTCTACAGTCCCTAGATCCACTTTGACCTCCAGCAAAACTAAAAACCAGTTTAAGTCTCTTGAGTCATATAATCCTTATATAAACTCAACTGACTCTACTCCCTACAACATCCACTTTGCTTAACAAATTCCATTCAGATTTAATGAATATCAGAACAGAATATTTTTACATCACATTAAGAGGGAATGGAACAAATCTCACTCATGCACTGCCCACATGTCTGCATTATAGTTAAACATATCCAAACTTCTTTCCTAAAGTTAACCAAGACTGATTATTCAGGATTATCTGCCACGTCAATATGTATGGTCATTAGCGGCAGGTTAACAGAGCATAAGACAAAGGATAATTGCCACCCAGTAGTATGAAAGGCAATTTACAATTATAGATTCCATCAAGGGTTAGCACTCAAAGCATAATGCTTTACTGCTCTCAGTGAGTTAGAGTAAGAAAATACCCTTAATACCATATAATCTAGATAATTTCTTTACTTCCTGTCAACTTTCTATGGCTTATGAAATTCATATAGAAAAATAATTTGCCAGAATATAGCAAACATTTAGCTACAGTTAAAATCATTTTTTTTAAATTCCCAACTGGTGTCTATTGTTTTATTAAAGTTCCTTATCTGCTGTTCATGCTAGACAGCATCTTGAAGTCTTCTAATGTTTTTGTAAACTCACTTACATAGCTGTATTTAATGCTTTATATGTCTGAATCACACACACACACACATGGGTTATCAGAAAGTATCTTTTGAATATCATTAGCATTAAGAAACTGCTTTGTCACTGATTAAACAATAATTGCTAATACTTAATCATTACATATCAGTCATACATTAACATTTATCCTTTTTGGATTGCAAATTTTACATTTTTACCTGCTTGTGATATAAACTATTGAGAAAAAAGGAAAAACACTGCTATCCACCATTTTCATGTACTCTTAAATTAAAGTTTACTACTTCCGTTTGTCTAAAATAAGAAAAATAGATATTCATCTTCCAGATCAAATATTTTTAATCTTGAACACCTATAGTAGATAATCAGCATTATCCCTCATAACAGCAATAGTTGATTACTCACCAATGGAATTTGAACAAATTCTTTCATTCAGGGATAGTACCAGGTAATTTGTGTTTCAGTTATTAGTTGCAGCTACTTCAGAATCATGCCAAAATATCAAGATTTTAAGAATAAAATTTCTGCAGGGAACTGCTTCTAAAGACCTTCATGTGTTCTGCATGTATATTTTTTATTACCATGCCATCAAATAGAATAGGAACAGTCTGCCTTAAATGACCAACTTCATATTTAAAATCAAATCAGATGTTCTAGACTGTAAAGGCGCTTCGAGCCGTTAACATAGGAGGCGATCAGATATAGGATTGTCAAGTAAGTGTACTCTGTCTAGATTCAGATTGATTTGAATGCTGACAATGAAAAGAAATATTTTACTTCAATAACTTTATCTATTTTTTTTTCTTCTTTTTCTGAAGAATGCTTTGATTTGGTGATAAACAATGTGATTCAACGATATTCAGTATCACAGTTTTTTTCCTTTATCTTCACATTCCCCAATTATCACAAACACAGATATTGCATAATGAAAACCAGTTAAATGAGGATCAAAAATAATCCAAGAAATCTGAAAGACATTACACTTTCTTTAAGGTCACATTTGCATTAGTGTGATAATAAGTCTTTATTATTACAATGCTATATGTCAAACTATGACATACTTTACATGTCATTAAAACAAAGAGCCATATGAATATGTTTTGTGGCATAACCAAATAAATATATTAACATGATTATCACTGATATACATGCTTTATATCCGGTATAAAATAGAGCAATCTAAATTTACATCAATTTTACAATGGCTATGAGCTGAAATATACAAGCACTTCAAACACTTAAGTTAAACCTGACTCTCACAGTATTAGATGGTGTTCACATCAGCACATTTACAAACAATCCACTTTTTACACACAAGCCACTTTTTACCCAAACATTCACAGTTCTTATGGATTTTATATGCTATGCTATATAACCCACGGCATACAGATAAACCCTCATATATGCTTTGGGTATCATAATTACACTTGTTTTGTTCTTGAAATATCTCTATAGTAGACACTGAATAAAATACTAATTTACAATCATACTGTTTTTTCCTTTTCTGAGCAATTAGTTCACTGAATAAAGTGCTCATTTACAGTGAAATTATTTTCTTTGGATTACTGGTTCACCGTATAAGATGATTAAGAACAGTTTTGTAAGTACCATGGCTGGCCATCCATACATATTGCAAAATAATGCTTTCAAGAGAAAGAAAAAGAAAAAAGGAAAAAATATATATATATATATATATATATACTAAAACCATCTGTAACTTATCCCCAAACTGCAACCCCCTCTGTAGACAAAAAATAAAAAAATATTGTTCTATGGAAGAACCCACACAAATAATGAACAAAAATAACAGATTATTCACAAAACCAAAGAGTATTAGCAACTATCTTACACATGCAAGTGCAAATGGGCATAAAGAAATAAAGGTAATTTGTAATATTGAATAACTCCATTATGACCAAAAAAATAAAAACTGACAACCAATCATAGCCTATTAATAGCCAACCATTGATGAAATGATAACATTTTCTGGGTTTCAAACTCTCAAGCAGAAAATCAACAGCAACAGCAACCAGATACCTGGGCATTTTTTTTTTAATCCCAGCGATAATAAAATGACAAAGACTACTCCAATAACTAAGAACTAAATTTTTTGGCAACAATATGGTATGGCTCAGGCAATTCAAGTTTGTAAAGCTACTGGTTAGAAAAAAAAAAAAGAAACAGACAAAGAAAGGACAAAGAAAAAGAAGAAGAAGAAGAAGAAGAAAAAAAAAAAAAGATTTAAACAAGTTCTGAGCAATCAAAATTTAACCAAAAACATTTTGAAATTCTGTGGATTTCAAAAAAATGATACGTCTAGCCTAAAACCCACAAAAGTAACAATGAACAGAAACCTCACTGCCAAGTTTCCACAAATCTGTTCCAAAGCTAGTTCCTGAATGGGCCTTACAAGTTTCAAGGGTGCACATGCTCCTTTTAGCAAAGAAAGTTACATTATTATTCATAAGTTGGACTGCCATGGTTTATATTATGCTCTACATCATTGCATCAGATCAGCCAAGCATCAAATATCTGATGGACTAGATATATGATCTGTTGGAGTGAACCTAACAGACTTCCAGTGTAAATTATAACTTTCCCTAAAAAAAAAAAAAAAAAAAAAAAAAAAGTCAACGTAAACAAGAGAATCAATACAAAATAAACATACATTATTCTAAAAGCAACCTACAAAAAAATGAGTAGTCTACTAAATAATACAGACACAAGACTAAAAATAAAAAATGGCTCCCTATATATGGAAAAGCTTCTGCATACGCAAATATATGCTTTGTACCAGAAAACATCTGCTACATACATATCTTGTACATCTCAGTAAGATTAAATACATATATATGAAAATACTGAGGTAAAATGCCTTAATCTTTCTTCTTTTCTTCTAAAGATTTGGGCGGTTGGCCTTCAGCAGCCGTTGATCCATTGCCAAGCGCTTCTGTTTTCTTATCCTTGACCTCTTTCTCCATGTCTTGCGAGAAGCCAAACTCGTTGACTCTTGAAGGATCAACGCGGTAGATATAACGCTGAGGATAAAAGTTTTCTTTTAGTAAAATCAAGAGACCTTTGAAGACTTCTTACAACGGAGGTAACTTGTTGCCCCTAGGTCTGACATCCCTTGCATGAATACATACATACATACATACATATAAACCTATGTATTTACATAAATATAGATAAAAAACACACATACATGTACACACACACACACATATATACATATACTTATATACCATATACAAATATATACATATACGTATACATACTTATATATAAACATATATAAACATATACATACATATACAAACATATATATACATATATATATATATATATATATATATATATATATATATATATATATATATATATATACACTAATACACACACACACACACACACAAATGTATAGATACATATACTTACATATAGATATACATACATATACATATATACACATATATATTTGAACACATACATAGATAAATCTTATATATTTTTCTTTTTCTTTTTCTTTTCTTCATTCATTCATTTTTATCATTATCTAAATATGTACATGGATATTCATATATATTATATGATATGATAATGATGAGATGACAACAATGACTACTGCTGATGACTGACAACGACAATGATACAAGTAACAGAAGCAACAATTAACCCAATGCCGCCGATGAAAATGAATAAAAAAAGGGGGAAATGCTGTGCTCATTTTCTATATTTTGTGTGAAATGTCTGCACATATATGGCTCTGTTAGTGCTTTGCCACAAAGGAGTCAATTAGTAGACCTTGTGACCTTACCTGATTCGAATTGGTGGGAAAAATGTATTTTTTACTAGTGCTATGAATATCGATGATGTTATTTTATTATAAACATTATAATTACTATAATGTTATAAACATTAGTAACAGCAAAATAAGATAATGTAAAATATTTTTGTAAATCAATTAAAAGGGTAAACGGGCGAGACAGGCAGTACTCGTAACTGGCTCATTGGTGACTTAGTACAAGTGTAGCCATCTATGTGTAAAAACAATCAAACAAGTAACTCTCAGTAGGCATAGCACGTATGTACATGTCATGCCCGTCGGCACTGGGTTACGCATGCCCGTCGGCACTGGGTTAAAGAAATAACAAATTCACAAAAGATGATCCTTATTTCTACTCGGCCAAGGAAACCCGAAGAACATACCTGATACAGGAAGATAAAGAAGATCACATCATCTCTAAGGCAGCCCAACCTATACATGGTGGGCATCTTAATAACAAATGCAAAAATGTCGTCGATGAAGGTGTTGAGAGCTTTGTACGTGAGCATCCTCCATGGCAGGTGAGCTACAGACTTCAGCTTGTAGTTGATGAACAGTTGTGGAGTCATCATGATGAAACCTTTTTAAATATGGGAAAACCAGATTAAGTGCATGTGTGAAAGACAACACATTAAATTCAACTATTATGAAAATTCAGTAAACCTTGATAAAATTTAATGTCCAAAAAATCAATTCAAAACTTACATCATTCACAGTAATAAAACTATACAGTATAAAGGGTGGGGGGAGGAGGGAATGAATGTCAACCAGAACCCCATATGGTCTAGCCTGGACTGATTTGGTCTGCCTGGCAATTGTCAGTAAGTGTGACAGTCTTGTTTCAATGCAGTTCTTTAACTTTGTCTATACATCTGAACTTATCATGAAACTGTCTGCTCATATTCTGATTCTGCAAAGAGGCCTTTGGCATGTACAGATGGAAAAAGGCTATTTATTCAGAAATTATCTGTGCATATTTTGTCTTAAAGAGTTTCTTATATTTTGGACAGTCTACACAAATATCAAGATAAATACCAAGTGAAAAATAACAACAGCCATATGCCTTTACTGTTTACATGTTTGTTTTAGTAGACGCTGTTATTATAGCTCCTCAAAATGACAAATGTTACTGATTAATAATAATAATTAAAAAAAAAAAAAAAAAAGCAAGCCTCTATTTGCCAGTCTTGCAGTGTTTTCAGATTATCCAAATACTCCCAAGGTTATCTGTGCATCTTTTGTCTAACCTGAGACTATATGAGTTAATTTCTTGTCCTATAATTTGACTTATATTTCAAGTGTTTTGTTTCACCTAAATCTTTTCACTTTTTTGTATCATGCCTTGTGATAGGCACTTCCTAGTTAATATCTGACCTTAGTCTTCTGGAATGTTCTGATGGTCTAACCAGGTAGAGTCGACCAGTCACTTTACTTTATGAGTAAAATATTCACTGCAGTACTTACCAAAGGTTAGGAGGAAGCCATAAAGCATTGACAGAACAAAGGAATACCATCCTTTATGCTCTTGGTAGATGAGAGAATAAACACAGTAGCCTCCTAACAGAGGGAAGAGCACTACTGACAGATATCTGTAGGCCATTTGATCATAGGCCTTTGTCTTGGAGTTCACATATGTTCCCTTGTCTGTGAATTTCAGTGTAGGGATGCCCATAATCCGTTTCTCCCTATTAATAGTGACATTCGTAACCTGCAAAATGAGAATAAGTCAACAACAGATAACTACTAAATAATGTTAATACTAATTTTAACAAAAAATGACAAAAAAGCTAACCTGCTAAAAGTTGAACCTCACTAGCCCTACTTAAGACTTAGCAGAGAACGGGTGGTTTTTAACCCAATGGCGCCGGGTATAGCAAATTAAAAAAAACTCTACGCTCTGGCGAACGGCGGCAGCGCGCCGACTCCGAGCGCGTGATATCGGTCCATCAAGCCGAATCATTGCCTCGGGGCGTTTTGGCGCGGCACCGATGCGGACAGCCGCACGCCGCACATCGTGCGTATTGTTATGACGGCGATAGCCGTGCCCGTCGCCATTGGGTTAAGAGGAAAAAATCTTATATTACTAAACTAATTCTTTCTTCCTGTTTCTCTGTCATACCTAATAACTGAAAAGACTGGAGCCTCATATCTAACAAACTCAGAGACCACTAAAATATCCACTTACCTTTGTGATCTTCCAGAGCTCAATGCCAAGCCCCACGAAGCACGAGACCTTGATGACAAAATTGGTCTCGTTGTCAAGCACATACAGGAGGACCACAACAGACTGGAACACGTTGAAGAACACAGAGCGGACTGACAAGCCTTCAAGACTCTGACGATTGTTCCAGAACTGAATATCTGGGGGGGAAAAATTAATAAATATTACAGTCAAAGTGTGTTCATTCTTACAGGAGGAACATTTATTTCACCAGTGCTTATGGCTGATACATACAAGTGTGAATAGCCATCATAAACAACATTTTGCTTGAGACAACAAGTAGCATAATGAGCTTATCCATGGCAAATTCTATTGCAATATTGTATCATTTTCTTTCTTTAATTCATCTACTTTTTACACTGGTTTCATATTTTCATATTATTCTAAAATACTATATTCTAAATTGAGGGTTAAATATACCTTCTGATGTAGCACTTAAACTACTACTTCAATATAATCTAATAATTGAATGCTTCATTGCTGCTGCTTTAATCTTTGCTATTATGAATCTCTTTCCAAATGTCACACAGACCTCCTTATGCTGAACTAACACTACTTACCTTTGTAATTCTGTTGTCCTATGATTGAGAATTCAGGCATAGAATATACAATATCTAAAATTCCTACCAAGACTTTCAAACACATCACTGGTATGAACACATACCATTCTTGAAGGCGAGGAACTCAAATACGGAGTGCAAGAGTGAAACGGCCATTGTGAGTGCCAGCAGGTATGGAGAGGTTTCCAAAAAGGCTTCCTTGATGGTATCTTGGTCTTCGTCATCCTCTTCCCCACCAAGGCCCTCCAACATAGCTGTGCCGGGCCATCTGAAAACCAAAAACAAAATCAATCTTCTGCTAAAACCATGTACAAGTAAAGAGGGTTTTATTAACATACACATCTATGAATGTACATGGGACATAACATCTTATGTAAGTTGATGAATTACCAATCCTGTTGAAATATAAGCTAGAGTCAGAATACCTACATGATTATATAAGAGGCAATGAACATCATACTTTTTTACATATCACATATCTGCAATCAAAGCAATACACGAGCCATTGAGAATGGGAGAGACAAACCCGCCACCTTAAAAAAAATGTGATTCTTGCACCCCTGTTTTTTGTGATATCTATTCTATCTTATGCCAAGAAATGTGTATATTTGCCTAATGCCTGAGAATTTAGGTCATAAATATAAAGTAAAACTCATGATCAGGGTAAAATCCAAACTTCAAACCAATTTATCTCAAAACTTGCTTTTGGTGAGTTCACATCTCCCATTCTCAACACTCATATGAGAATGGAGAAATCTATAGCATTCTGTGTAGATAAGTACATAGAACAGAATGTAGGAATACAAGAAAGTAGGAAGTACGACATGTGGAAAGGTAGGTAGGTGGAAATAGAGGTATGGAGGTGAGAAGGTTGTAAGGTTGGGAGGGAGAATGTAGGAAAGTCAGAAGGGCAGATAGGCAGTTGGGAAGGTATGCACCTCTGTGTCTATGTGTGTGCCTGCGTATCATGCGAGTGCCTGAGTGTATGTGTGTTTGCACCTCTGAGTGTATGCCCATGCCCCTCTGAGTGTACGTGTGCGCCTCTGAGTAAGTGTCAACTTGGTTATCAACTTGGTTGTCAACTTGTTGCATATTTGTCTGTAATGGATGGGCAACTGCTGCAACATTACATCATATTTTAAAAATACAAACAAGCTGTATCAGACATTTGTTGTTGTTTTTCATCAAGGGCATGTTACAGCACTTGCTGAGTTAGCTTGAACAGGGAGCATATCATGATAGTTCAGTTGTTAAGGGTTATAGGATTTTTTCACAACTGAACATAACAAAAACTAAAAGAAATAAGTTGTCTGCATGCTAATAATAATGTTTTGTACTATCGACTCACAGTTAGCTAACAAACTTGATTCACTCTACACCACCTACTTGTAAAGTTTTGAAGCCCATGAAAAAACTATATTATGAATGAAAATGCATAAGGCAACTCCCAACTGCAAAGATGAAGCACGAGGTCTGGTAATTACACGCCCTTTAGTTTTTGTTCAGATACTGCCAATTTTACTGTAAACTCTATGAAAATAACTAAAAACAATTGCAATGCCTCTGACACTTTATCCAAGAGGTAGTAACAAGAAACCTAAAAGCACTGTAATATGTTAATGGTACTCATGTCTTAGCATCTATTGTGACAGAGACTTCTTTCCAGCTTATGATTTTAGTCTAAATGTGCTGGCAGTACTTCCCAACTCTGCTTAGAGTTACATTTGTGTGTACATAGAAATAATCTGAATACATGAACTTATAATATACCAAATTATAAGTACATGTACATGCATGTGTGTTTAGCAACTATCCTGCAGGAAGAAAAAATATTAATCAGATAAAATCTCTTCTGCTCCCCTCCATATATCTTAAGGTCTCTCCATACAGATAGGCACAAACAAATGACATCATGGGTGGAAAAACTACTCTGTAAACAACTAGATTCCTTGTTTTTTTGCCTGTAGAAAGATCTTTACAGACACCCACCTGACCATGCCTGACGGAGTGGACAGATCTTTAAAATTCAAAACTGTGGAACTGCTGTGATGTCTTATGATAATGTACTGAATAGAGCGGATAATCATCCCTGTTTTGTTTTCTGTCTACTCAAAGCAAATGCTGACCAAGGCTTCAAATTCTTTGGGAATTGCCTTAGCCTTTCTACTGACATTTCTAATTTGTATGGTATATGGCAATGTCTGCATTACCCTCTAAGCTTTGTGTAACATTTTTTTTGCTAGATAAATTATATCATGCAAGAGTATTAGCAATATCAATTTTAAACACATACTATTATGTTTGAGGGAATACAGCTCACCACAATTCACTACCTGTTATCTTCTCTGATGTATGTACACTGCATGTGCATTTTCAGTAAGTAAAGAATATGCATCTTGTAGACAGTAACAGTTGAATGTATAATCTGGGTTGTGCATACTATATTTCTCGGAGGACACAGAGAAAACTGTGCCAATATTCCCACAGGATACCAGAAGATGGCTTTAACATCTTCCAGTCTCATTATGTAGTTTTTGATATTTGGCTACCAAAAATGCTGTGTATAAACACACACACACACACACACACACACACACACATAAATATACACACACACACACATAACTACACACACACACATAAATACACACACACACACATAAATACACACACACACACACACATAAATACACACACACACACACATAAATACACACACACTCATAAATACACACACACACATAAATACACACACACACATAAATACACATACACACATAAATACACACACACACACATAAATACACACACATATTCAAGGAAAGACACATTCACACACACACTCACAGAGATACACCCACAAAACATACACATTCACACGCTCATTAACACGCACACACACATTCACAAAGACAGATGCACACACTTTCATGAAGAGACAATATTCACAAAGGCGCACACACGCACACGCACACGCACACACACACACACATATATATATATATAGAGATACATTCACTAGGACACATGCACACATTCATGAAGACAAAATTTTTGCAACAGATCTTCAAGGGACCTTGTATATGTACTAATAGGTATACATGTATAAATGTGTCACTAAATGGATAGAGAGATTGTGAGATATGAACATTTTTATATACAGGCATATTCACATTTAAATTTCTATATACACTGTAATATGTACATGTATGAATATATAAGCACTATGTATATGTACACATTTATATGTATCATGTAGGTTTTCTTGCAAAAATATTCACTACTTTCTTCTATTCTAAAACTAATTACTCTTGGAAGCATATAATAGTATACAAAAGAGTGCAGTACTATACAGCAAGTGTCATCTATGGGAAATTTCCAGCTGTGATCATTTTATGTTTCCCCTCTAATCATTCAGATAATTTCACCCAAAATAAGGCTAGATATTTCATGGAAAAACTATTTTGATTTCTTCACTTGGATATTAGATGTCCCCACATGATTACCTTCACTTGCAGAATCCAATTAACATTATCAAAATCATTATAAAAGATGCTCAATATGACAATTTCTGATACAAAAGCAGCAGACACATTTGCCTTAGCACAGAGATCTCATTGATAAATAGAATTTAACCTACTTCCTTCTGATAACCTTCCTTCACTTTTCTCTTCATAGGCTAAGTTAAAAAATAAATAAAACAAAATAAACAAAATGAAATAATCAAATCACTTGTACAGAAATTATCGTACATCCTTCTGAAAAGCAAAGGAAAGAATACGCTGAAAGCAGAGGAATAAGAGCAAAGGCAGAATGACAGAAGTAGCTTTTTATTGAGACATTCTAACATTTCAGAGAAACAGCTTGTGCATATGACCCAATCACCAGATAACACACTGCAAAGTCAAATACATACTACCAACAAAGCAAGCAACAGTATGATAAAGCATGAAAATAACTGAAGAAAGACAAGTAATCAATAAATATAAAGAAAAAAATAATATCTTAAAACACCAGAATCCTGTGGATTCTTCAAGAAATTCTTTATGGCTATTCATACTGGCTTCCAGAGACTACTGCTAAGTCTTTAAGAAGAAGAAAGAACAATAAAGAAAAAGGAAGACAGAATAAGCACAGACATAAACATTCCCATCCATAAGCATGCCCATACACTTGCAGAAATAAAAGAGAGATGGATCACAAAGGAACATGAGACAAGAAAATAGACAAAGCAGGTACAAGTCATGAAGAAATGCATGAACAAAATAATATAACTAGATAGAATGTTATACCTCTGTTTTTTGTTTGTTTTTATTATTATCTTTATCATTATTCCCAGTGGTTATGTGAGAAATCTGAAAGTCTTTGTAGTGCACCCTTTTAATTGACCATTTTAATTAATGAAAACCAAAAGATGGAGAAGGAAAGAGTTCTGACCAGGTCTCCACTCACCACAGCCAGTTTCAGTAGACTAGATCTTCAAAAAGCAAACATCCATAAAAAAAGCTTCATAAGAGTAAAAGCTACACTGCTAAAATCATTAAAAAGTGCAAATGTGCAAAAATTACTAAAACATCCAATCGCCTGAGACATATAAGAATGAACAGATACAAATATAAAGGGAAGCATACATCAAAACTGTAACTTAGAAATCAATCATCACTCCATTAACTGAACTTTTATGGGGTTTCTCAAAGGAGGTGGTAACCCCTAGTATTACTGCCATCAATAGCCAAGCCTAAGCTGAAGATGGAAAAAAAAAACAGCTGCCTACTCCAGCCATGAAAATTGGTCACTTTTCTATCTTTTCCTTAAAATGTTGATTTCTATCATTACCAGTGTATTTCCTATTACCATTGGAAGGAAAAAGATAATATTGACTTTTAAGACCCATTTGTCTTGGATCTTCAAAGTTCAATTCTTTGGAAAGAAGTTTAAAAAGTGAGATCTATACCTTAGAACATTCAGTAACAAACCATTCACACACAAATTACAAAGAGCAAGAATTTCTTCCATCTCTCCTAGGCATTAAAAAAAAGAAGCATACAAAACTTAACCAAACGACATGAAAAAGGCCCCATGATGAGCAAAATCAGCTTCATGTCCCCCCACACCTTCCTCACTCCTGAACTAGCTCGAAGGCCGGACACTCATTCTCAGCCAACCCTACACATTTTGCCTCATCAAACAATTGCATTTTCACCTCTTCCTGCTCCTCCTGAAAATCTAAGTGGCACTCATACCTGCTCTTCATGGCTTGGGCTGCATAGAGTTGCCACTTGAACAGTGAGAGAGGCTGGAAAGTGACGGTCAGGTCAAGGATCTCCGTGGTGCCGTTGATGGGCCGGTAATCTCTCACCAGGTTCCAGTAGGTGTTCAGGAATGTGATAGGTTTATATCTGGAACAAATGACATACAGTAGCTGTGACATATAGAAAAATACAAACAAAATCTTGTAATAACTACCCAATGAACCATCTCACAGGTTCTGGGAAACCCAAGTATATCTATGCAAATTTATGGCCACACAAGAAAACCTATTCATATCACACATTACCTACTTAAGCAAACTTTAACTGCTTCAAGTAGTGATTATACTAAATATACTTATTTTTTATACCCTTATTCACCACAAACCAATACAGCAACATATTAAATAACTATGTTTTTTTTGAAACATGCAAACTCATTGGCAGATCTCTACGAAAGAAACATTAGAATGGTGAAAGGCTACAATTCTTATAACTTAGAAATAAGAATTAAAAAAAAAAAAAAGGTTCAAAAAGCCTAGGAATCTCTCAAATCAATATTTTGAATTACATGTACCAAATACCACAAAATCTTAATGGGTTTCAAATCTGTCTTCTTGGTTGGAAAGGCTGTAAAATTGCACATAAAATATAGTAAGATCAATTAACATTGAAAGTATCACTCACTTTCGTATTATTACAAGGCTAAATACAAATTACACCATAGTTATCTTTTAAGGCAGTATACTGCAGAGTTTAAATTAAGCATACAAAAAAAGCATTACATACCTATCTGCAGCAGGTGTGAACTGTACATATTCATCAAGAGGAGGGGGTACAGCACCTTGGGTCCATTGTGTGAAGTCATGCACAATATTGACAGTTATATTTGGATGCCAGTGTGAAATAACTTCTTCTTTCATGGTCTCAGCTTTCTGCAGATAATAAAGAAAGATGAATTTGCTTCGTTTCATATTGAATGATCACGG
>NC_061825.1:6939687-6942187 GCF_019202785.1 Penaeus chinensis
CACACACACACACACAGATTTATATATATGTATATATACATATGTGTATATATACATATATATATATATAAATATATGTGTGTGTGTGTGTGTGTGTGTGTGTGTGTGTGTGTGTGTGTGTGTGTGTGTGTGTGTGTGTGTGTGTGTGTGTGTGCGTGCGTGCGTGCGTGTGTGTGCGCGTGTGTGTGTGTGCTAAATGACAAGCATATATCAATGGGAAGAATAAAGCGAAGAATAAGAAAAACGCGAATATGCCACAAATTGCAAATAGAACAGCGAAGGGAAGTACAAGAAAATACACGAATAAGCCATTATCTTTGTTCTTCCCTTAGTTGTTACATTTGCGATTTGGTCACATTCGTGAGTTTTCTTGTTCTTCCTTATGTTGTTCTACTTTTTAAGTTCTTTTTGCATGTTTCCTACACGGATAAGAAGAGATAATATGCACTCAATGTTATTTTCAGATATTTGAAAAGTGGTCACCTTTAAGAGAGTTACCCCTATCGTTTTCTTTTTTTTCTTTTTTTTTTTTATGGAGAGACTGAAGGGAAGGTTAAGGCATTTTTAAACTCCTTATTTGTATTTGTGATTCTAAGGAGGGATAACCGAATTTCTGTAAAAATGAAAATAGAAAAAAACAAAAAATATAAACGCTGTTAGTGTTTCATCATTTATAAAAAGAGACACAAAATAGTTTACAAATTATCTTTCTTAGCCAAGAGTGACACGCCGTTACGTCTCTTCCGTTTTCTTTACATCCTCGTCACGCTAAACAAATTGTCTAATGTCCTTCAGCGTTAGAATGACGTAGAGAAATGTTTTCCATTATATTTTCACGCCGTATTGCGACATAAAATGATACCCGAAGCGATGTGGTAAATGCCACATATTCTTCAGTTGAGTTAGGGTCTTATTTTCCGTATCAGAAAGCATACCATTTTTTTTTTTTTCAGAAATTTAATTAATTTTTTGTTGTATTTTATATATACTGCGTATGTGTGTGTGTGTATGTATAAAATGTAAAACGAAAAAAAGAGTTAATCTCAAAACAGAAGTACTAAATTCCATAACAATATTAAAATGGGTGTTTATGTTTCACTTCTTTTTTCTTTTTTTTTTACGTTCTTTTTACCATAGGCACTGTTCTACTAAATTTCCACCTTCAAACAGAACAACTTAGTGAATTGTTAAAGTTCTACGGTCCATTGTGTGTGTGCGTAGATGGGCATGTGTACGTGCATTGGCATCTATTGTCTACATAAATCAACCTCAGACTTAACGAGCGGCCGTGTTTCGGCATTAACGATCCGCTGAATAAGGTCGAAATCTGCGTGGCTAACAAAATATCAGTTCAGACGTTGCTTTAGGAGACTGTATGGCCATTTCGGTTCTGTCGCCTGGGCGCGGTCTCGTCTCTCTCAAGCCATGAGAATTTTGGCGTTTCTGTTGTCGCCGTGGACGGGTTTCGTGTCACAGTTTTCTATGTGTATACATACCTACATACACACGCACGCACGCACGCACTCACGCACACACACACACACACACACAGACACACACACACACACACACACACACATACACACAGACGTGTGTGTTTGTGGGTATATATATATATGTGTATATATAAATATATATATATATATATATATATATATATATATATGTGTGTGTGTGTGTGTGTGTGTTTGTGGGTATATATATGTGTGTATATATAAATATATATATATATATATATATATATATGTGTGTGTGTGTGTGTGTGTACGTTTGTGTGTACATATACATATACATATACACACCTGCATGGAGTAGGATATACAAGGATAAGTATCTTAACTTCTTTAACATTTTCAGTCATAAATCGTTAATTATTCTCTGTGGTCTGTATCTTTCTCTTATTTACGTACGTACGTGCAGCAGAGAAAGAAAGGTTTCCGGAAGTGGGGCGCGGGAAGCCCACGTGACGAGGGGGCGAGTGTGAGTGGATGGGCACGGGGGGGGGGGGGGGGTATTGATGGGCCGTGAGATACTCGACTTAAGAGAAGTTAGTACAGCGTTATTATTGTTTTCTTTTCGTCGCGATTATTACTATTATTATCGTCGTTATCTTTAACATGATCGTCATGAAATTATCACTATCATTAACATCGTGATTACCTACGATCGTCATTATGACCATCATTATCGTTATTATTTTGATACTGTAGTCGACTCGTGTTCAGTATTTACAGCTTACTCTTTGGGAAACTGAATCTAAAATTGTATAAATAAACATCACACAAACATCGTTACTACCAACTGACGCCCATTTTCGCCTCAACACCGCGGGTACCCGGAGGCCATACGATTTTCAGACGGATTTTGCGGGTACCTTCTCTGGGGTTAGTGGATATAAATTTAGAGTATATTATTTTCATAGGTCTTTCAGAAATTTCCAAATATGCTTCAACGGCTGATTTACGATAGACAGACACTTGAGTAACCTAACTAACATGGT
>NC_061825.1:6954687-6964687 GCF_019202785.1 Penaeus chinensis
AGTTTTTAATGGTAAAGACTTGGGGGAGGGGGAGCGGATGATATTGATCTGAATTGCCTTTTAAAATCGATAAGACGAATGATTTGCATCATAGACCTCTTAGGATGCTGTTGAAACAGGATGTTATTTTGATAGGATGCTATTTGATTCCCCGGGCATCGACTCTCAAACCCGTAAAAAAAAAAAAAAAAAAAAAAAAAAAAAAAAAAAAAAATGAATAAATGGAAATCTTTCCAAACGCTTTTCCACCCCTCCCCTAAAATACCTTGGCTGTGGGCGCGGCGCGGGCGAGCCAGGAGGGCGGCACCAGCAGGAGCGTCTCAGCGACGCCGTCGAGCACATGGGAAACGATCTTGGGCTCCCCCGCGACCGTCATGAGAAAGACGACGAGCCAGAAGACGGCGAGGAAGCCCACCAGCTTGTACACGGCGGCCCGCACCCCCGCCGTCGGGTCGAGGGCGGAGGCCTCTGCTAAGACGTTCCAGCTGTTGAGGAGGCTGCAGTAGCGTGGGCTGACGTACAGGACGAAGAAGACCTGGAACCAGGCGTTGAACAGGTTCCCCCCCACCAGGATGATGCCCATCAGCTTGATGCCCTGCACATTCCTGACTTCGGGTCCTCCGCCGAAGAAGTCGTTGGCCATGATCCTCCTGGCGATCCCGGTGGCCGCCGTCAGAATGAGGGCGGTCATGTAGACGCCCGTGAGGAGGGTATGGGCGCAGGGCACGCTCTTCCATGCCATCTCGTACTTCCCACGCGACTCGCAGAAGCGGTAGGGCAGCACGCCCACCGCGCGATTGGTCATTTGCAGCAACCGGAGAGGTTTGCGTAGCACGTCCCTCGCGCGGAGGCCTATCTCCTCCATGGGCCTGGGAAGGTAGAAGAAAGCGGCTATCCCGGCGTCGCCTGGCAAAAAGAGCTGGTCTAATTTCGTCGATTTCTGAGCGCCCAGGAGGAGGGCCTCGGTCTTGCCTTCATTCTCGGAGTCACTGAGCTGAATGTACTGCGTCGGTTCCATGACAGCTCTGTCGGCCCACGTGTCGGATCGCTTCTTCATCGCGCGACGCCTTACCGCTTCTCAAACACATGCCAAATTCGCCGCACTCAGGAATAGCGTCTTATTGCCAAGATCAGAGACACTCTCTAGTTTTTCTCTATCATATAATTCCAATATAAATACCCAACGAACTTAAATGTGCTGTCGATTCCTTTTCTCCTAATTTACACAGGAAAATTGGCAAGTTTGAGCGCGTGCCGGTGTCTTCCTGAACCTCGAGTGTTGCCTATGAGCTCGTAATGCCTAGAAACATCCCCTTCAGCGCGTGCGTCGCCGGGCAGCTGGTACTGAATCCTCCGTCGCGCAGTTCAAACCATTATCTAACTTACAGCAAGTGGGAATGAGAGTTAGATTAACGTGTTGTAAATGTGGCGTCAATATTTCACACGCGGGTATTGTTTAACTGACAATTTCATGATAGGTTTCATAGTAGTAAATTTTCTACTTGCTTTGAATTGGTGGAGTTCTTGCAGAGTTAAAAAAAATGTAATATGAACGAGGGCGATGGCCTTGCCGCTCGAACTGACTTTTCAATGTCAGGTTCCCAGCTTATTAAATCCATAGAAAAGTGTGTTCCCGACTAGGAAAGCCATAAATAGATCGTTATTAGGTACTGAAGGATTTGCAGTTGGTTTCTGCATGCATACATAACGAAGGAAACTGGTTATGTAAGAGGTAGGTCAAGGTCTGAACACCAGCGATTCACCTCCATCATTGCGAGAGGGACAATATGACCGAGGACTTGCTTGTTTTATAATGGTTGTAATATCCCCCCTTTGCTCATTTATTATACGCTTCGGCAGTGTGTATTATTCATACGAGAGAAACCCTTTTCTTGGTATGCATCGCATACAGCTTCAATTTCCACTATGAATGCAAACACGCAAATACACACACATACACATACACACACACACACTCAAACACACACACGCACACGCACATATACACATATACGAACACACAAACACACACACACGGATGGGGCGAAAATAAGTAAACAAACAGGATTCTATACATAATATTTTGAATGACGTCATAAAGACCGTTGTTACTAAGACGCGTGGCGGTTGACTTTCAAATTTCAGACGAGGCAATGGATTCCCGTCAGTATAGACTATATTAATATTAAACATAGAGATATGACCAGTGCTTTTAGTTAATTCCGTTTAGTTTAAATTATTTTGCTCATACAAAATTATATTTGTTTTGGTTCTGATAAGCAAATAAATGTTTTTGTTTTGTTAATGCATATATTTTCTTCATTAACCTACAGAATATATATGTATATATATACAGACATATATATATATATGTATATATGTATATATATACATATACATATATATATATATCCACAATCATAAAACAGGGGACGCAAAGGTAGCGAGCGCCCGCCCCTCCTTGCTCCCGCGCCAGGCCCTGTGAGGGAAGTGGCTAGCGCTCTCCCGTCGCGCTTTTTTCTATCAACAGACGCTGGACTCCCGGGGGATACGAGCAAAACATCCTTGTACTTGTGAACTCTATTTAAAAGATGGATTAACATAACTTTAACCCAATATATCACTTCACAAAAATATTTACATATGGGTGATAGATGCTTGCGGATTGTACATCTGAAAAGACTGACTTATATGAACTTAATCAGCCGAAGAATGAGATTGTACAGTATTTGCCAGTGACATACCATGATGCATACATATAAATACGTTTACAATGAAATGCAAAAATGAGAGTTTCAGTCCATAATAGTGATTAACCAACTGTATTGCTAAATGGAAAACAATAACCCATAATCAAAATATTGCAATTCATGTAATTGTGCACATTTACATAATCTACACATCTAAAGAATATATATATATGTATGTATGTATATATATATATAATTTATATATATATTTATATATATATATATATATATATATATATATATATATATATATGCGTGTGTATGTAGGCCTATATACATTATATATATATATATATATATATATATATATATATATATATATATACACACACACACACAAACACACACACACACACACAGATATATGTGTGTGTGTATATATATGTATATATATATAAATATATATATATGTATTTATATATATAGACACATAAATATATATATATATATATATATATATATATATATATATATGTATTTATATATATATATATATAGACACATAAATATATATATATATATATATATATATATATATATATTTATATATATGTATATATATATATGATGAATTACTGTAAATAATATTATCTTATTTAACTGACTTAGTAACGAAATGCTGATTTGTACTAAGGTTTGTATTAAGGTAAAATGTAGGACAAGTAAAGTTAGTACAGTTTGTGCTAAATTTGATTAAAGAAAACTATTATTACGAACCTATCCCTATAGCAATTCAAGTCGGATTAATAATTTCTTAAATGTGTATGTAATATTCAAAGACTTTGAAATAGTTAATGGGATATGGTGGGCAATGAAGATTATTTTACTTTACATTCTATCCAAAAATACGAAAATTACGAAAAAAAAAAATTATGTCCACGCTAAAAATTAAAAAAAAAAAAAAAAAAAGAGAATGTTTCTTGTTTAGTTAACTGGACCCTCAGTGAAATTTTTGTAGGCCTATGAGCATGAGAAATTTTTTTATAGGCCTTCATTCCCGCGCGATTTTGTTGAAACTCGGTATTTATCAGTTTTTCGTACATTCCCACCTCCAATAATGTACGAGGTGCAATCGAACGAGAAAGGGAAAAAGTCTTAGATCTGACATGTCCCCCTAAACGTCAGCTAAAAAAGTTTGCGACGACCTGAATTTTAAAAAATAAATAAATAAAAAAGAAAAATAAATTATAATTATTATGTCTCGTAATTGGTTTAACAGAAGCGTGGGTTAAATCCATAGAAATGTATTGTCTGCCTTGCTTCAGCTTACCAAACTAACGTTATAGTTCATTGATTTCCGTATTGTGTGGTTACATGTAAAAAGTATTGTTTAAACATATTACGTGTACGCTATGCAAAGGAATCTGTATATTGCATGGCCATGGGCTCCCGTAGAATGTGGTGAAATGGCCAAGGTTTAATGGGCATGGGAAATAAGCTGCATTTTGTTGTGTTTTGAGACTCAACCGCAATGAATAGAGGGGGGGGGGGGGCTGCTGTAGCCTGCGAATTATTCTTTATTTGTGTATTTATTATTGTTTTTGTCTGTTAATTTGATTAGCGCCTTATTTATTTTCATCATTATATTACGATTTTTAAAAATCTGATCATTGATTTACTTATCATTCACTCACCTATTTACTAATTTATTTACCCATTTGCTCATTTACATATTTACCTATTTTCCCGTTTATTTATTTACCTATTTGCTCTTTTCCTTATTTACCTATTAGTTCTTTTATTAATTCATTTACATTCGTGAGAGGACATTCGACGCCTAAACTCCTTGGTCGCTCAGCGTGAGATTAGCGAAGGGCGCCTCGCCGCGGTCGCGCCCGACGCTCGGAAGCATCAGCTGCAGGATGATGATGAAGTAGGACAGGACGGCCCCCACTACCTGTAGAAGGACAAGACATAGAGGATACTAACGGAAAAAACGCCTCCTCTACCTGTAGAAGGAGAAGACAGAGAATTATTAACGTAAAAACAAGACTGCCTCCAGTGCCTCTAGAAGAAGGCATAGAGAATACTAATGGAATGCCCCCACTACCCGTGGGAGGGGAAGACCTAGAGAATTATTAATATAAAAACAAGACCGTTCCCAATACCTGTAGAAGGAGGATTCCTGTTTAATAATAGCATCCACCAAGATAGTCCCCATTACCTGTAGGAGTTGTGATCATACTGGATGAAGAAGATCCGGAGAATACTAACGCCCATGCTCAGAAAAGATAAACTGGCAACTCACCCCGAATATCTGGAGTTCTGCTATGTTTTTTTTTCATTCTTATTTGCTGACACCTAATACCAACATGCACATATATTTGGTATATTCAGAAAGTTATATGCATCATTACTTTACACCATTTTTTTGTTCTCATAAGCGATTTGACGGATCGGAGTAGTTCAGAACCTAGCGGGAGTTGCCAGTTTTATTTTTTTCTGAGACCGGACGCACTAGTTGGTACTGAACTTTCATTAAATATGCTCACCGTTATTATAAATGGACGATGAATATAGAAGAATTTGCCGCCAGTGATGCAGATGGGAGAGCCAGTCAGGGAAGTGGTAAGCTCGCCGAACTGCAGGGAATTGAAATATTAAGAATTAAATCCATTTATTGGCGGAAAGGTGGAAGTCGTCTGGATTTATCAAGTAAAAAAAAAAAAAAAAATAGATTATATGAATAGTATTACGATACAGAACCAGAAGGAATGTATATAAAGTGGATAAAATAAATGCAAATTCCTTAAAAGATAAAGTAAATGACAAAATAAAATAAAAAATGACTGACAAGTATAATTAAAGATAACTGTAAAAATAAAAATAAAAATAGATAATTAAAAAATATATATATATATAAATAGGAAGTGAACCCAATGTTTCTCCTTTCCTGTGACTCACATGGAATTTGACGCGATCGGGAGCGTTGAAGGGCAGCCCGCGCCGGAGCACGTCGACGCTCGCCTCCGCCTATGAAGGGAAGTTTTGCGGAATAAAAAATACTACTCTTACTTCGAACGCTTCTGGTACTGAAAAGACTACTCATAGAACGAGCACGACTGATACTGAAAATAATGCTAAAAAATGCTGGAGTACTATTCAAAAACATAACCGGGGCCACACACATACACAAAATCAAAGAATTTGAACAAACATACATGTAAGCTCATGTTTAGATATTAGGAATCATTTGTATTTCCCTTGTTTTTTTCGATTACATAAACACTGTTCTAATTCTGATTTGAGTCCCTTAATACTTCACACACCTCTCACGAACCTAGTTATGTATGATTTAAGATAATAATTCCGGCAGTGTCCTGGATCCTGTAGACTAGCAATTGAGGAAAGACAAAGAATTATCTTATTTACTGTGATTTTTTTTCTTTTGCGTGAATCATTTCAGTGATGGTTTAAAAAAAAAAAAAAAAAAAAAAAAAAAGAGTTTTGAACTACATAGTAATCTTTTGAGCAAGTCGCTCTTCCTCAATAATATAAAACATCTTCACTTAAGATTAGCCGATCAGTCAGTCGTTATATTGAACTAAGACGATTTAGTGAATGTGATAAACTTCCACCGGACCGCCCCCCCCCCAAAAAAAAAAAAAAAATATATATATATATATATATATATATATATATAATAATAATAATAATAATAAAATTAATGAACAATAAATAAATAAATAAATAAACGCGTCTCGATACAGCAAATAAAGGCTATCCAGCAACTTAGACTAAATCACTCATGCACCGTATTTCCTGACATGTTTCCGTGTCTGCTCCCTCGCGTCGACATGCGTTTCCTCGTGTACTCACTCGTGTTTACTCATCGGTTCCATTATGGCTGGGTAGGGTAGAGTGTGTGGAGAAAGAACGTGCGTGGTGGGATATCCGACCCTTAAAAAAATATAGGAGCTGGTGTGTGTGTAAACAGTGTCATGAGTGAGGAAGTTCGCGAGCCAAGCGTTACACTTGGTCTCGTTGGAGCATTTCTCGTGGCAAACAAAGTATTTTCTTTGTTGATTTCTTCTTTTTTTTTCTTTTCTTTTTTCGTACTTTGTCTTATATTAAACTCCGGCAAACAAATTCTTTTCGTGTTTTTTTTTCTCTTCTTATCAAAGTTGAAAGTTTTCCCGGAAGGTCTTTTTACTTTCCTCTCTCTCCTCCTTTGTTCCCTCTCCTCCTGTCTTGCTCTAGGTTGCTATACGAAAAACCGCTTGCCAGATCTTGGCGTAAAGAACAAACCGAAGCATTGAAAACTTGTAAACCTATTTTAAAACGCTCTCTGATAATTATTTAAACTAAGAAAATTGTCGAGTCTCTAGAACAGCGATCCAAAACAGTCTGGACCTCAGTACCGATAGATCATATTATAATCATATTTAGTTCCCCCAAATGGAAGTTTAACGACTGTTATCGCTGCCTTGAAGACGTTTCCGATCCTTATTCACGAGATTGCGTCATCGCGTTACCGTTAACGAGTCTGCCGACTGTGAAGGCCATACATCAAGGTCACAAGGATATGTCTTTGTCCAGCCGCTTACTTCTTCATCGATATGGCCGCTGAGCTCTGCACGGCGGCGGAACAAAGGTGTTATCGGGCGTATTGAGAAGAAATACTAATCTATAGCCATGATAACAGGCGAGGGTGATCGATGGACGATTGTTAATTGGAAGAGCAGCGTTAAAAATGATTTTTTTTTTTTTTAAAGTTGCATGCAAGAACGCCGACACACAGACACTCGCACTCACTCATGCGGACACAGACACAGGGATACACACGGACACATACACAAACACACACACATACACACACACATACTGTGTGTGTGTGTGTGTGTGTGTGTGTGTGTATGTGTGTGTGTGTGTGTGTGTTTATATATGTGTATGTATATGTTTATATATCCATATATATTTATATCTATCTATCTATATATATATACCTATACACACACACACACACATTTATATATATATATATATATATATATTATAGTCACAATAGGAAATTAAATTAAATGGTAATGTGTTGCACAGGCAAGATTTTCTCCTCAAACGAATTGTTTATTTCGGCCGTTTGTCCGCCTGGCGAGCAACACGAGTTCGAAGTCTCGCGACTTGATTAAATAAATCTACTGTGGCTGTTATCCTTCTCATTTTTGTGTAAAGGTTACTGTGCTTATGTGCATATATATATATATATATATATATATATATATATATATACATATACACAAACACACACACACACACACACACACACAGATGTGTGTGTGTGTGTGTGTGTGTGTGTGTGTGTGTGTGTGTGTGTGTATGTGTGTGTGTGTGTGTGTGTGTGTGTGTGTGTGTGTGTGTGTGTGTGTGGTGTGTGTGCACATTCCTATATTTACATATGTGTACATATATTGTACATAGGTAATATACAGACAGATAGAGATAGGTAGATAGTGGGAGAGAGGAGAGAGAGAGAGAGAGAGAAAGAGAGAGAAAGTAAGAGAGAGAGAGAGAAAGAGATAGTAAGAAAGAGAGAGAAAGTAAGAGAGAGAGAGAGAGAAAGACAGGGTGAGAAACAGACAGAAGGTAAGGCAGATAGCAAAAATTACCACGTATGTTTTACCAAACACAATTACATGCCATCAACTTGTCAGCAATATATTGATTCAGAAAAATTACCGTAGACATGAAAGGTAACCATTAAATATCGTAAAAACAAAACAAAAAAAAACTCACAGAAAGTTAGCATTGAATAAGCGGACTGTGGCCCATAAATGCTCTCCTTTTGCTGTAAACAAAAGATGAAATAAAAGCAATAACATCGCCAAAGTTCGTGTGATATCGCTTAGTACAACAATATATGGAGACGCGGCGTGACAGCCGTGTGTGCCGAGCAGTCAATGCCTTCCTTTGTTATTGTTTTGAACACCGGTGTACTCGGTAACCTCTGGGAGAGGGAGGACAAGAAGAATGAGGAGAAGGAGGAAAAGGAGAAGGAGAAGGAGAAGGCGAAGGAGAGGAGCAGAGAAGGAGAAAGAGTGAGAGTGTGTGTGTATGTGAAAGAGAGTGTGTGTGTGTGTGTGAAAGAGAGGAAGAGAGAGAGAGAGAGAGAGAGAGAGAGAGTTTGTGTGTGTGCCAGTTTTTAACTACTACTTTTGGCTTAGCGTTCCTTCACATTTAATCCAAACTACATTCCCTGTACAACGAAATAAGTAGCGTTTTCGACATCTTGAAATACAGTCCGTGGTTTATCCCAGGCCAGAAATCTTTCCATTCGTTTTGAGTGAAATGGATGTAGGCTGTGGGACATTGCCTTGTCTAAGAGTTACAATAAAATGTACACACACACACACACACACACACACACACACACACACACACACACACACACACACACACACACACACACACACACACACACATCTATATCTATCTATCTATCTCTATATATACATATATATATTCATATATTTATTTATTTATTACTTATCTGTTCATTCCTCATTTACTTATAAATCTTTATCTATGATATACATATTTATTAATTTATATATTTGAGATAATGTTTGGTCTACATTCAATCATTCACCGTATTTTCCCCCGTGCAACCAAGTAACTTCCGCGGAGAATGTCTTAACTCACAGGCTGCTGGAGAATGTCAAAACGACAAAACTCTAACTCACTCTGCTTATTCATATATTTACTTATTATTTTCTTTTTTCTTTTATCGAGTCGAAGATGAGCTTGACTGATTGGTGGCAATGACAGGGTAAGAGGCTGGTTAATTGGTTCATTATTCAGTCGATAATTGACAGGTTGGTGATCATAACTACTTGTAACGAAATTACATCTGACATGTTGCATTCCGTTTGCCAACCAACCTTTCAGTTGCATCTTCGCTTCGTTAAAAAATAGATATGTTCACTTTAATGCACTATAATCATGACATGAGTGCATTAACGTGAATATATCGATGTTGCTTTTATATATATATATATATATATATATATATATATATATATATATATATATATATATATTCAAGTTATAGGTTTCAAATTGACAAAACATTAAATATGCATGTTGAATAGTTGGCCTAAGACACCATTTGGACACGCATATCTTCAATTGCAGGACGAAATGGACACGTAAGCTAGTCTTATACCAAGCTTTTCAACAAGTATGCGCGTATGTGTGTGTTCACGGAATATACTACTATCGGTACTATTGCAAACGTCACATTCTGTATGCTC
>NC_061825.1:6974687-6984687 GCF_019202785.1 Penaeus chinensis
GGAGGGCCATAAAGCGAGAGATAAGAGAGAGAGAGGAGAGGCTGCCGACGTGGCTCGCGGTCCACTGGTGTCAGCGCCCCCGAGGACATGCACTCGCCTCGGGCCTAATTTATCCTAATAGCACGAGCCTCCCTCTCTCTCCCTCCCTCCTGTCGCCGAGCTACCGAGGTAGAGTGGAGCTTATTCTTGTGTCTTGTTCTGCAAGTGACAGGTAGTGGGGAAGACTCGAGAGGGGAAAGGTATGGGGCTTGTCAGAGCTGCGTTAGCGGGGACTCGATTAGGGTCCGGAAAGATAATTGGCAGGTATCCTTCACCTGTCTCGTACTGTAGGGAAGTGTAATCGAAGCGTGCAGGCTTTCACTCAGAGCTCGTGAGGGAAAAACAGCTGGCTGGTCTGCCCGAAGGTCAGGTCGGTCGAAAAGAGCTTTGTAATATCACTACAGGCGGTGAGCTTTTGTCTTTGTTGAGAGGAAATCTTCTGGAGGAAAGTGAAAGTGGAAATTGTTGCTTCTCTGATATGCTCTTTGGTGACAGTCACTGTCCTTGAATTGTGTACTTCCCTTGTGAGAGGGATGTTCTGTGACCATCAGGAATGTGAATGAAAAGGAGTATTTTTGATTGTATAGGGTACCGTTATGCAGAAAGTGTGTGATGCAGTTAGTAGCAAATTTAGTATAGAGTGAATTGATGTATGCTGTTCTGTCTGCAGAATCCAAGTATAACAAACCTAATGGTAATAAGAAGAGTGGTGCAGTATCAGGTATTCATAAGAAATTTACTTGCCTTTGCTAGAGTGTTATAGGCATATGCCACTTAATGAGACTGCATTGTCGTGGTGCATCACTCTAGGAGAGACCTTTGTCATGGTGACAATCAGTTGATGGTCCATTGGCTTTGATGGCACATTGATATAACTCCCCTACAAGCAGGATTGTGATGGGGCCCCTCCTCAAGAAGATTTTTGCTATTCATAATTATTCCTTGTTTACCGCTCAGTGGATGGATGGGTCATCTCAGATCATGTTGGGGTTTGAAACTGTTGAGTATTTTGAGCAGCTGTATCAGGTAGACCCTCCAGCAGTTAGTATTGATGCAATTGATATCACAATCCCTGTGCAGGACCCACCCATCAGCAAGGAACCTCCTACCCTAACTGAGAATAGGGAGGCGATCTCTAAGCTGAAGGGTGGGAAAGCTGAAGGCATATGTGATATCGCTACTGAACTTCTATTGGTTGGGGATGAACCTATGGCTCAGAGCTGCATACAGTCTTGGTTGCCATCTGGCAGTCTGGATCCATTCCCCCGACCTGTGGAGGGGCATGGTCATCCCTCTCTGGAAGGAGAGAGGGGATCGAGACTATAGTAACTACCGTGGCATCACCCTGCTCAGTATACCAAGCAGAGTTTTTGCCAACAGTCTTCTGAAACAGACTTGGTTCATTGCGAATTGCTGTGGGAGATCCATAGACTTAAGGGGTTTCTGATACAGATTATTGGTTTAATAGCAGGCCAATATACTGGTACTGGAAGTACTGTAAAATGTGGTAGGGACCTGTCGAGCTTTTTCACTGTTAACTCAGGGGGTAGGCAAGGCTGTGTCCTTGCACCAACACTTTTCAACACTTGAATGGACTGGATAATGGCCAGAGCTACAGGAGGTTTCCCATGAGGGATCCCTGTGGATGGTAGCAAAGGGTGGATGCCCCCGTTGATTGATTAATTGATTTGTTTACCATGTTATTCCCCAGATATTTTACTTATCCTCCCTAACTATCTGTGCAAACATCATTACAATTGCAGGTATCTGGAGACAGAAACTACCATAACAGTGCAGTAGGTAGCAGTCCCACAACACTAAATTCATTATTATTGGTATTGTGCACCTTTTGTATAGAATTACTATACATTTACAGTAGCTGGTCTTTAAACATCCACAGAAGCTTAAAACAAAAATGGTAAATGATTAGTAGACACCTATATGTTTGCCATTGCCGCACGCCAAATGGCACAATTGCTGGATCTCCAGTAACAGTTATTAAACATTAACAATGTATATTCTAGCAACATAGAGTTAGCAGACCTCACTGACAATACATCATCAAATATGGAATTAGTTTCTCCAAGCTCACACTTGCCAGAATACACATGATAAATATTTGTTGGTCTTTGCAAGAGCCCTTTACCACTATTGGGTTAGTCATCAGATGGTAGACCTTCTGTTATAGAAAACTGCAAGTTTTAAATCAATTTACACAGATCAACCAATATAATTGCCACATATAGACATGTGAACTCACAGCTTGACTAATGTTTCTTCTTGTTAGCCATAAGTGGTGCAGTATTCCATAAATCATCATCATCATCATCACTTATTGTTGATTCTTCCATTGCTTGTTCATTAGTGCTTTCAACATTTCACAAAATTTATACATTTTTATGATTATTTGCATGTCTAATTTGGTTTTACTTTCCTTACAGATATACTAAAAAGCCAAGATGGGGTCGGATAAGAATGGTAAGCTTTAATTTTCATTTATTTTATTTATTTATTTATCTATTTATTTTATTATTATTATTATTATTTTTAATATTGAGTAATTCTCATGGATTGAAGTCATATTTTGAATATGTTTTATTGTATTTTTGCAATTGTCTTCTTGAAGCTAAAAATATGTGGAAGACTATACTTCACTAAAGAATACATTTAACAGGAACTGTAATTTGACCGCACATTCTTGTTCCAGCACAAGGGCACATCCTCAAATATGTGAGCCTGGTAACGCTCACAGTACAAAACTCTGCTGTTGCATTAAGTATGCGCTATGCAAGGACTCGGTCAGGAGATATGTTTATTGCATCCACAGGTTAGTCATTGTGTCTTTTATTGAAGACTACAGTATAAAGTAGATGCAGATGTGTTGAGGAAACAGTGGATTCCACTAGTTTTTTCTACAAAAAGAAATGGTAAACAATTTTCTTTAACCAAACCACCAAAGATCTATGTTCTGCTCTCTGTATTTTTTTTTTTTTTATGAATTTTTTACATACAGATGGCTCCATATGTGCTCAGCCACCAAGGAGTCTGTCAAGTGGGAAACTGTGTTTTTCTTTTTTAACCCAATGCCGTCGGGGAAAATGCTGTGCCCATTTTCTATATTTTTTGTGAAATGTCTGCTCATAGATGGCTCTGCTAGTGCTTAGCCACAAAGGAGTCAATTAGTAGACCTTGTGACCATACGTGATTTGAATTGGCGGGAAAAACGTGTTTTGTACTAGTGCTATGGATATCGATGGTGTTATTTTTATTATAAACATTATAATTATTATAATGTTTTTTAATATTAGTAACAGCAAAATAAGATAATGTAAAATATTTCGTAAATCAAAGAAAAGGGTGAACGGGCGAGACGGGCAGTACTCCTAACTGGCTCATTGGTGACTTAGTACAAGTATAGCAATCTATGTGTATAAACAATCAAACAAGTACTAACAGTGGGCAAAGCACGTGTCTACCCGTCGTATCCGTCGGCAAGGGGTTAATACAATTGATATCAATATTGTTATAGATGTTATAATTATTATATTGTTTTTAAAGTCATGGTAACATTTAAGACAATTAAATTATGCAAAAGACCCTTCCCAAAAGTCGAGGAAAAGGGTAAACAGGTAAGATAGGTAGGACTAATAACTGACTCCTTGGTGATTAAGAACTTGAAGAGCCATTTATGAGCAAATACAATAAATAAATTTGTATTACAGTGGAGATCAATAAGATCTCTCTCTCGTTCTCTCTCTATTGCGCTCTGTCTCTCTGTCTCTCACTCTTTCTCTTTCTTTCTTTCTGTCTTTCTTTCTTTCTTTCTTTCTTTCTTTCTTTCTTTCTCTCTTTCTCTCTTTCTCTCTTTCTCTCTCTGTCTCTCTCTGTCTCTCTCTGTCTCTCCAGTTTTGGACTTCAATAAAAAAAAATATATATATATAAAGTGATAAATCTTACACAGCATTTTATTTGCAGCTGTTGTGATGGCCGAGTTTGTAAAGCTGTTGGCTTCTCTGTTTCTAGTGTGGAAGCAAGAGGGATCTGTGCAGGTAGGGCTTAAGGATATTATGAAGTATGTTTGATTGTAAACCTTCCTTTTTCCCTTAACACAATTAAGATGACGTATTAGTCTGGTGATCAGTTGACAGCTGAAGAATGACAGAAGCCTTATGCATATATATCAAGGTAATAATGTGGCATGCATGTGATATACGGTATGTATGGTGTGTTTGTGAAGACTTTTGAGAAAGGGTAAAATGGATCTGGTTATAGTATACCTGCTGTTTGCATTGATATTCCGCTGTCAGAATACTAATCAGGCCAAAGCAAAGTCCCCTGTAATTGTTTTCATATTTTGCTCTTGTGGAATTATGAAGACCTGGTAATATACAACAAAATAATTATATAATATCATGATAATTGTATGATATGTAGTTATATTTTTCTTGCACCAAAAAGTCTCCTCTTCCAAAAGAATACAATAGATTTTGGAAATTAAATGTATAGATAAGTATATTCTAGAAAAATATATTTATATTTGTATCAAAGTGCAGCACATTAAGTTTATATCCGTAATACTGTAGAAATGATAAGCCTGTTTTAATGTGATCTGTGATGTACTCTTGTAACTCCATTTATTTGTTATTCTTATTTTCTTGTTTTAGACAGATGACACTAATTATAACATACTTCCGCAGCACTGGTTCATGGCCCTACACACCCAGATATGGCAGCAGAAATTAGACACTCTGAAAGTGTGTGTTCCTTCATTTATTTACCTTGTGCAGAATAATCTGTTGTATGTGTCTGCCTCCAACCTTGATGCTGCTACCTACCAGGTAAGGTTAAAAGGAATTACGTACCACAAGTTATTCCCAATGTTTTTCTTTCTTCATCTTCATCTTTTATTCATTCATTATTATTATTTAATTAATTTATTTACTTTATTTTCATTTATTTAGTTATTTATATATATTTACTTTTTTTTTTTATTATTATTATTTTTTTTTTCACCCTTTTTACGAGGTCAGTGGAGTTTAGGTTGAAACTCACTAGTCTGTCAGCTTTGATGGTTCAGATCAGCGATTGGAATCTGATGATTAGTTGTCAGGTGTTGTCAGTTAACCCAATGCCGCCTGGCATATCATGTACATACATGCCATGCCCACTGTGTGTTTATTTTATTAATTGTTTTTACAGATAGATAGCTACACTTTTACTAAGTTACCAATGAGCCAATTACGAGTACTGCCTGTCTCGCCTGTTTACCCTTTTCCTTGATTTACAAAAATATTTTACATTATCTTATTTTGCTGTTACTAATGTTTATAACATTTTAGAAATTAAATGTCTATAATAAAGATAACCCAATCAATATCCATAGCATTTGTAAAAAAAACATTTTTCCCACCAATTCAAGGAAAAGTGGAATCAGTTAAGGTCACAAGGTCTACTAATTGACTCCTTTGTGGCTAAGCACTAGCAGAGCCATCTATGTACAGAGACCTTTCACACACACACACACACACACACACAAAAAAAAAAAAAAAAAAAAACAGTACAGGTATAAAGAAATCTGTAGGTATTTGTAAGTTTTGATCTGTAATTCAGTGGAGCATAAGCATTGATTTGCCTTTTTTTTTTTTTTGTATGTAGGCATTGATTTGCATATTTTATGCATATCTTTGCTGGCATTGTTAATTTCCAAGTTTACTGGACTAGTGAGGTTCAGCCTGTACATACTGAAGTCTTGAATCACATACTTTCCCAGTGTACTGAGAACCCTCTAGTGATATAATGCAGAACAGATTGAATTCCTTTCAATATTATCACACTTGTTATACATCTTGAAAGAATAGCATACATTATAATGTTGATTTTTTAATCTTGCAGGTGACATACCAGATGAAGATTTTAACAACTGCCATGTTTGCGGTTCTGATTTTGAGAAAGCAGCTCCGTGGCACTCAGTGGTTAGCTTTGGTGTTCCTGACTGCTGGCGTAGCTCTGGTGCAGCTGTCTTCGACCGACACAGGCTCCTCAGCCAGCTCTAGTGATCAAAATCGTCTTTTGGGTTGTGTTGCTGCAATTGCAGCATGTTGTTGCTCAGGATTTGCAGGAATCTACTTTGAAAAAATTCTGAAAGGGTCAGATGTTTCAGTTTGGGTCAGAAATGTTCAGCTGTCATTCCTGTCACTGCCCTTGGGTGTCATGACTGCATACATGAATGACTTTTCATCCATCACTGAAAAAGGGTTCTTTTTTGGGTATGATGGGTATGTGGCATACTTAATAGTCCTCAATGCCGTTGGAGGCTTGTTAGTGGCCATGGTCGTTAAGTATGCAGACAACATTTTAAAGGGCTTTGCAACTTCATTAGCAATTGTGTTATCTACAATTGCCTCAGTATTTATGTTTGGTTTTGTAATAACATTCCAGTTTGCAGTTGGCACCGCAATGGTGATTGGCTCAATCTTCCTGTACAGCCACGAGCCAAAGAAACCAACAGCCAACCCCATGGTAGGAAAAGTGTGATGGTGCTAATTGTAATGGTGTGCAGAATTTTTAACTAAATGCCTTCTTTCATTGTGAAGCACCTTGTTTTAAAACGTAGCACCAAGCACGACACTATGCTTTTCACCACTTTTAGTACCAAGATATTTTTTTAGCACAAGACACTTGATAATATCTGTTGAATGCCAAGTGAGTGTGGAAATACTAACTTGTTCAGATAAGGCTCTCGAGTTCTCTTTACATTATATGAATTTTATTATATAGTTTATATACTTCTTAAAATTCTCTATGCACCTTGACATGTTTAATGCTGGTGGTAAATGCATGACAAGAAGGGATGACTAAAGCTTGTGGGGCATTATTAAGCACAGCAAGTGATATACACATATGGTTCTCAGAAGTTTAAGTCAGTCAACACAAAAATATATATATATTTACACAATATAGCTAAAAGATAAAAGTAGCATATAGATAGAAAAATTGTTATGTGCTCAAATAACTTTTTTTTTTTACCATGTACATTCAGAATAAGTTGTTGATTTTTTATATATAAAATGTCAATAGGAATATTGAAAAGTCGCCTGTTTCTTATGCCCATGTAACACTCCTTTTATGACAGGGTAGCACCACTGGAGCTGACGAGAACAGCTGTGCGTAAAAAGCTGATGATTCTCAAGAATCTTCAGGGACTATTCCAAGCCAGTGTTGCTGTCTAAATGTCTAACTTTTTTTTTCTTATTTATCATTCTTAATTAAAAAAGCACTATTGATGTTTTGATAATTGAGTTGGTATATTTCATACAGTGATGAATAGCTAATTCATATTGGGAAAGGCAGCTGGCACCTAATCCTGTTTTCTATAATGTAAATTGTTGGTTAATGGTATATCATTAGTGTTGTGGTTATTAAATTCCATAGACAGTATTATATAATGCCAGTATTAATTTGCTTCCTTTTCGTTATGTCCTTTGCTGGATTATCAGTGCATTTCTTATAAATTTTATTTTTTTATATTTTTGTTTTTAGTCAGGTGAAGGATTATTGTATTTGATTAATGCTTTTAGATATATGTGTGGTATGGCACAGATTAGTATCTATACCATTGTCTCTCTCTCTCTCTCTCTCTCTCTCTCTCTCTCTCTCTCTCTCTCTCTCTCTCTCTCTCTCTCTCTCTCTCTCTCTCTCTCTCTCCTGCTCTCTCCCCTCTCTCTCTCTCCCTCTCTCTCCCCCCTCCCCCCCCCCCCCCCCCCCCTCTCTTCTCATCTGCTCTCCCTCCCTCTCTTCCTTTTTCCAGCCCTTCCTTCCTTCTTTCTTACACCTCCTCCACACCCCCACTTTGCCTCATCTTCCTTTTCTTCTCTGTGCTGTCTGTTGAGCACAAGCTGAATATAACTTCAGTAAGTTCCTCATTCCTATTGTTAATGAAAAGTTGTTGATAAAAGGTTGTAAGTAATAATTCAGATATTTTCCTGTCATTCTGTCACTCTGCTTGTAAGTAATAAAAAGTGATTATGCTCTCTGTTGCTGTTAGGGCCAAGCTTTTGGTAACATTATGCATGATTTCAGTTGTTTTTTTTTTGTATGCCTCTGCCAAAGTTGTTTGAAGTAAACCAACTCCTCCAATGTATTAAGTTCAAATTAGTAAGCATGATGTGTATATATCTGGAATATAAAAAGATTAATGATTGGATAAGTAGATACTGTGCTGATAAAGATGAACCAGAATTTAATGGTTTGAGTTATTTGTATAGTATAGCATAAGTTTTAAAAGAAGTAGTGTTGTCTGAGATTTACACAAAAAAACATGATTAATATGTAAAAAAGAAGTAGTTTTGTCTGAGATTTACAAAAAAAACATGATTAATATGTAAAAAAAACCCAACAACATCTAAAACTTGCATGGGTCTCTAAATCTGCCTGATGTAGTAGTTTTATAATGTTTTATATGTTATTGCATGAAAGCCTGAAGAGGTATCCAGGTTACACATAATTTGCTTCAGCATGAAGGAATTACACTTTTGCATAGAAAATATGTGTAAATAAAGGTGATTCTGTGTAGATGGCTACTTGCTCTTTGTTTAAACTTGTGTTGTTATTTCTGTACCATATACTATGTACTATATTTTATATGGTTAAAAGTGATTAGGCTTGTATGTGATTGATATAAAATTGTTCCCTAATAGTTGTAGAAGGAAAAATAGTTCGTGAGAGTGAATTGCCAATAATTACATATCAAAATGAGAGATTGTAGTATTTTCTTTTTTTTCTGATTTTCTTTTTATGATTTTTTAAATTTATTTTTATTTTTTAATTATTTATTTATTATTTCTCTCTCTTTCTCTCTCTTTCTCTCTCTTTCTCTCTCTCTTTCTCTCTCTCTTTCTCTCTCTCTTTCTCTCTCTCTTTCTCTTTCTCTTTCTCTTTCTCTTTCTCTTTCTCTTTCTCTTTCTCTTTCTCTTTCTCTTTCTCTTTCTCTTTCTCTTTCTCTTTCTCTCTCTCTCTCTCTCTCTCTCTCTCTCTCTCTCTCTCTCTCTCTCTCTCTCTCTCTCTCTCTCTCTCTCTCTCTCTCTCTCTCTCTCTCTCTCTCTCTCTCTTTTTGAAGAATACTTTGTATGTTAGTTCTGGATTTTTTTTTTTTTTTTTTTTTTTATCTAAAGGAAATGTTAGATCTTGAGGACAAATAATATATGATTTTCATCAAGCATTTATTTTTACTTCCCATATAACTACAAAAGCTTTATTACTTTGTAGCTCAAATCAGTTATTTACCAGATGTGTAAATATTTCTTCTATGCCGTAGTTTATCCATCAGTTTGTAATGGTGGCTGCACGAGCTAAAAGCTTTAAAAATGTAGGAATGTTGAGATCTGATTTCTTTTCTTCCCATTTTGCTACTTCTTTTATTTTCATTTTATTGAGGAAAAAGGATACATTGGAGCTCTAAAATGCATTTATTTTTTTCTCTCTCTTTTATTACTTATATGAGTAGTCTCCTTTTTTATTTTGCAAATTGATTTTTTTTTTTTTTTTTTTTTTTTTTTTTTGTGCTGAATATGTTGTTTGTCTTAAACCACGTTTTTTTTCTGTACATTTACCAAAACACTGCTTTTGGTGCTGGTAGTATAAGTGATTTGTTTTTCATGATTGCATATAAATTTCTGCATAATAGGTTGAATGATATGTTCATAGTTTTAGTGATTGATATTGATTTTGCAATATAGTAACTTCTTGTTTATCCACTTTTGATTTAATGAATGAATTGTTGACATTGTTTCTTACTAGATTTATATAATGTGGGACATATTTGACCACTGATTTTCATGTCATGTTCTGCTGAGGTGTGTTTAGGACGTTTTGACATTTATTATATTTTTATGGAAAGATGTTATCTGAATTTATTTGATTTTAAATTTATAAAGAAAAGAATGTTACTTAAACTTAATTGATT
>NC_061825.1:7002187-7004687 GCF_019202785.1 Penaeus chinensis
ATAAAAAATATACCATTTTTTATGAAGAAGAAAAATGCACTTCGGAAGACGGTGATCACACTGACGGCAGGTGACAGACGGGAGATGATGTTTATCTGATAACTGCCGGGTTGCTGACAATCCTTTGAAATAAAACGAGGCTAATTGAACATATCTCATTCAACCTCCAATCATCATTAGTTTCCCTCGTGCATATTCGCCTCGTTGGAAGAAAACGGAGGTTGGAAAACTGCATGTTCGTTATCATCATTCTTATCACTGTGACTATTATCGCAATCGTCAGTAGCGTTTTCATTATTATTGCGCTGATGTTATTATTGTTATTATGGTCATTACGGTCATTATCAATGTTATCACTGTTTATTGCAGAATCATTATTCTCGAAGTCAATATAATCATCATTTACATAACTATCATTATTAACATCATTACACCATTTACATTATTATCAAAATCATTACATCATTTGTATCAGATTTAACATCATTACATCACTTATATCATCATAAACATTACTGCCTTACCACATAATATCATACAGAACTATGATTATTTCCACTAACAAAAACCTTCGACCGAAGAAGCATAAAAAGTCGCCTGAATAAGTCGATCGAAGCGCCATAAAGAATTACTCACCAGGAAGATGAAGTTGAAGATGAATAAGACATATTTTAAGAAGTTAATGCTGCAGCAGCCTCGGTCTCTCGGGGCCTTTCTGTACGACGTGTCAGGTCCTGTGGAAGGGAAAACAAAAACTCTTTCAGAAAAGAAAAAAAGAAAAGTATCCATTCGAGAAAATATTCTTTGAGGAAAACGAAATGGAAGTTCTACTCTCGCAATTGACGAAAACACCATTCGCATTTAGAGAATTTCTTTTTTTTTTTTTTTTACCAGAGCTTACCACTAGTTTTCTCGAACTGTCATAACCTCCTACATCAACATGTCTGGCAACTGCTCACCACCTGTGTGCCATCTGTTGAATCCACTGTAAAAACCGAAGGCATGTCTGGCTAACCCGGAGTGTAACTTTAACCCTATATAAACAGATCGTCCAAAGGGCGCACATCAACCCTCCTTTCACAATAACTTCCTCTTCAATTTATACACACAAAAAAGCTTTGGGGGAAGAAAATATGCATGTGATCTTTAATGAGAGAGGGACTCCACAGCTTCAGATCCGGCGCTAAAAATACAGACATATAAAAAATTCCCCCTCTTACTAATGCATGACTTCATTAGCTCATGAATCACCCAGGTATCAAAATATAGGTATGTGGTAACGGGACACCCAACGCCAACCCCCAGCATTCACGGACCTGCTCGTTCTCCAGCGCGGGGACACGACAGCTCCATCTGCGGCGACCTCGTGTATGCATCTTTACTCTCTCGTGTTTAGTCCTTTTCTTCTAATGTCGCTTTATTTTCAGTTCGAGAGACATCGTTAAATAAATAGAGAATAGCAATTCCTGTTTTAATGCCATCCATATATACACACACACACACACACACACACACACACATATATATATATATATATATATATATATATATATATATAGGAATCCCATTACCGACTGACTCTCCTGTTTTTAGTTATTTTCTTCTAATGTCGCTTTATTTTCTATTCGAAAGACATCGTCAAACAAAAATAAAAATAAGCATTCCTGCTTTAAAGCCACTCACTAGCAACAGAACGATTGTGTTCTAACATAGTAGTGTAAGTACAATCCCCGAACCGCCCTGCATGTGCGCGCGTGTGTGTGTTTATGTACGTACGTGCAGGCTCATGTCTAGTCCGTCACATGTGGGCGTATCTGTGAATGACCTCTCATTGGACGCCTTCTGAATGCAGCGTTCGCAGTGATGAGCGCGGATACCAGAGCCCGACGACACGACGGTACTACAAACACAAGGAGAGAAGCTGTGTTGAATTTTGCAGTGTAGAAGTGAGGCAACATGCGTGCTTCGTGATATGGAGCCCCGGGAAATGGAGTAGGCCAGTGACACGTTAAACTTACAGTGCAGAGGAGCAGCATTGCCCACACTGTCACTCTACACTGAATCAACAGGAGGTGGGGGAGGAGGGGAAGGAGAAGAAGAAAGAAGAGAAGAAAAGGAAGAAGAGAAGAAAGAAAAAGAAAAGGAAGAAGAATAGAAGAAAGAAGAAAAGAAAGAAGGGGAGGAGGATTGGAAGGAAGAGAAGGAGGAGAAAGAAAAGGAAGAAAAAAAGGAGATGGAGGAGGAAGAAGAGGAAGAGGAAGAGGAAGAGGAGGAGGAGGAGGATAAGGAAGAAGGAGGAGGAATCGAAAAGAGAGAAAAAGGAGGGAGTAGGACCGCGTATCAGGTTCCGCAGCAACTGCGACCTCCCGAAGGCGGCGCCGGGCGAGCGACACCTGCACCGCCAGGAACATAGGGGAGTATGTCACGCCAGGTATATATTACTACCCCGCGAGAGCTTGGTAACGCCCCTCCGTACCCTCTCCCATACCCCGCCCTCTGC
>NC_061825.1:7012187-7014687 GCF_019202785.1 Penaeus chinensis
TAGGTGACCTCGAAGCCTGTAAACGTTTCCATGCGCAACGCGGCGGCAGAATCGCCTTCCGTAAAACGTCCACGATGCCGCATAAATTCTGACAGCTGCACCTGCACTGCTGCGTCTCATGAGGCATTCTAGTGCAGCTTCTCTGAACTGCTCTTTCCTCACTGATGAAGATGGTTGCCCTAGTATAAAAGCTCTTAATTCCTCTCTCTGTATATAACCATGATTTCACAGACTGCTCTCGGTTCTCTATTTACCAAATGTATCTTCAAGGAGGTTCATACCCCTGCAAAAACAACAATAATATCAAGATAGATACAAAGCGAGGCGCAAATAACCAAGAAGATCGATAACAAATCTGGCAAAGTTACCAACAGAAAATGACTCTATTTTCCTCGCGAACATTCCCTCGGCGTTTTCCTCAAAGGTCTGATATGGCGTCTGATTATTCGCTGACACGGTGTATATTTAAGTTTGGAAATATCTGCACGCTCCCGTGTTTAAAATTCGCTTGTACCTTCCCTCATCGTAAACTGCACTTGCAAGTGTGCGTGTGTTTGTGCATGTATAAGTTGCTGTAGACATGCGTGCGTGCCAGTGTGCTTGTGTTTAGTCTCTGACCAGGATTCAGACATGGTAAACATCCCGAGGTCCGTCTGCCAGATCACCAGATTGAGCCGCGCGCTCTGTTGACAACGCCCAGATCTGCATCAGCGACGGGCGGCGATCACCTCCTCGCGCCCCTTTTTGCCGAGGCTTCGGGTGGCGAAGCATTGCATGAGGAGTCCGTCCGAGGAGGGACAGAATAACGCCAGCTTTCAGTTTCGCGTCTGGCTGCCATCCGAGTGACAGCTGTGGGCAGAAGGCTTCACCTGAAACAAAGGCGACACATGTACGATGCGACAACAACTGAAATACTTGTCAGCGAGTCGGTGCTCCCCGTCACTCCCTCCCTTTCCCCATATAGGACTGGGCTCTCGCTGCTCTAACGACCCTCTCGCCTGCTCTCTTTCCATCTTTTCACTCTCTTAACTGTTAATTTTATCACCATTCCATGTTCAGATGAAATTCCCCTTTCCCGTCTCTCTCTCGGCCTCTAGTTCCTTGTCCATCAGCTCTTTGCCAGGACACCCCTTGCCCCTCCTTCCCTATTCCCTCCCGCCTGACGACCGAAATGGTGGTGAAGACGACGCACAGGGTCAGCAGGTGTAGGTATAAATAATATGATGGTTTGCGAGAGGGATCCCAGTTAGGGCGTGAGAGGAGAGGAGTCCGGGAAAGGTGGACTCCCGCTGAGGTGTTTAGGACCGACAAAGGACGCAGCGCCTCTTAAGAAACGCCCCAGTCCTCGGGAACCAAACAATATAAAACGTCCAAATCCTTTTCGCACTTGGCACCTTTGATCCTTCAGCTGCGAAAGAAAGGAGGGCGGCGGGGAGAGGAGGAGAGGAGGGAAGGAGGAAGGATTATATAAAAAGGGTTCTCTCCCCTGCGCTGAGCCGGTGATCCCTGCACAGAATCGCCTCAGCGGAGCCCCAAGCGACGTGCTCCTTGTGCCAATGCGAAGGGACACTCAGACCAAAGATTCCATTACGCAGAACACCGCGAGACGAGAGACCACACTAGAACAGACACTTCCTTTTCCTCCTTTCCACCCTTTCTTTCGAGACGTAACATAAACTATCAACCCACCGCCCCGACCCCGCGAGGTGACATGTAAGCCCCGGTTGGTCCTTGTTTCTCCACTTCTCAGATTGGTCACGATAGGGTGTTCCTGCTGAGCTGAGGGTTAGAAGGGGCGAGGTGGAGGAGTGCTTAGAGAGGCGTTACTACGAACCATCGATATCCTGAGCAGGTAAAACATACCGCGAGAAATTTGATAAGCAAAGGGTCTCAATTTCATTTTTTTCAATACAGAATACTTGTTTTTTTTTTTTCAGTAACACTGTTTTGCACATGTAGAAACAAGCTGATTAATAAGCTTAGCCAACAAACATACACACAAGGAAACAAATAAACACAAACACACAAACACACCAAAAAAGCCTCACGCACGAACAAACAAACGGGTCTTTCTTCTCACAACAGCTCGCAACACGGTTCGGAGGTACAAACAAGGACAGGGTTTTCTGGCCACAAAAACAAAATCCCCCCCTTCCACTTTTGTAATCCAAGAAGGAACCGGAATATGTAATAGTACTTTGGGGCCTAATACGTCTCCAGATACCATAGAAGGAATGTATCCGCCCTTTAAGTAAGTCCGTGCGCCCCTTTTTGAACAAACCGACGGATTTATTTCAGTCTTTCTGCTTTCATTGAGTTTGGTTTTACCATTTGTGAAAGGAGGGGGGAGGGGAGAGGAAGAGGGAGAGGGGGAGAGGGAGAGGGAGAGGGAGAGGGAGAGGGGGAGAGGGAGAGGGAGAGGGAGAGGGGGAGAGGGAGAGGGAGAGGGAGAGGGAGAGGGAGAGGGAGAGGGGGAGAGGGAGAGGGAGAGGGGGAGAGG
>NC_061825.1:7017187-7019687 GCF_019202785.1 Penaeus chinensis
CTAATTGTAATCAAATAAATAGATGAAAGGAAAAAAAAACTGATAAATGGATAACAGAAGGAATCTTCGTCTTGCTGTTACTGTCACTACGACTTCTTGACGGACTACCTAGCTAAAAACAAACAAACACACAAATAAAACGAGAGGAAGAGAAGGGAAAGGACCGAGAAAGGGGAGAAAAAGCGAAAGAGAGGAGGGAAAGGGGATGAAGAAGAGGGAGAATTGAGGGGGGAAGGGAGAAGGGGGAAGGGTGGGAGGGGGGGAGGGTGTTAACGACTATCGCAGACGACAACTTTACGACGCCGGGCAGACCCTCGCTACCTCGGCTCTTGCGGGGGGGGGGGGGGGGGGGGGGGAGTCTGCCGTTTACTCTGCGTTATGAAATTATTATTTTTATTAGTATAGAAGAAGCTATTGCTTTTATTAGTATAGATGAAGTTATTATCGCTATTATCATTACGATCATCATCATCGTCATCGTCATCCTTATATAGATTGAGGGGAAAAAATGCTGAAATGTTATCAACATCATATTCGGTACATATTTTTTTTGTATCACCCCGCCTTAAAAATTATCATTCTCCCTCTTTACCTCTCTCTCTCTCTCTCTCTCTCTCTCTCTCTCTCTCTCTCTCTCTCTCTCTCTCTCTCTCTCTCTCTCTCTCTCTCTCTCTCTCTCTCTACTCTTTTCCTCATTCTTCCCCTTGCTCACCGATTCCTCTCGTCCCTCGCTTTAGCTCCCGTTCGTCTAAAAGAAATAAACAAGTGAACATATATGATAACAAGAAGTGACATTAAGATAAAAAAAAAGGTTTTATCAAAAGGATTCCTGTTCGAGTTTAAATATGACACTCTTTATAAGAAAAAAAAAAAAAAAAAAAAAAAAAAAAAAAAAAATATATATATATATATATATATATATATATATATATATATAAGCAACAGGAAATAAAATCAATAATTACATGTAATAGATGCAGGTAAGATCAATAAATAATTCGGAGCTGAAAATAGCCATCCTGTAACAAGATCTCGACATATTTTCTTAACCAAAGTCATTGCAATTCACGCAGACGAACATCGTATCTCACACCTAGGAATGTAGGCCTATCGCTCCATATAAAAACTATATATCTGGCAATGTTTGTCCCATGCCTCGAAGGAAGGGCATAGCTACAGAAAAAAAACATAGTTGGAATTCAAGGGGGATGTTTAAAAATACATAAACGTGGTTAAGTAAGCAAAGCAAAAGCTTGTCTGCCCCCCCCCCCCCCCAGTAGCTGTTCATAAAATTCGAAGGGTTGTTGGTATGTGGGCACTGCTGAGACCATGGCACACTACCTTTCTTTGTGCCGTTCGTTATAAGTATTTCATCGTCTCAAATTCTACTTCTTATACCACAACTTGTCTTTTCGGTACCATAGTTTTCCCCCTATTAATGAAAACGAAAATAACACCATCTCACTTCCCCCTTCAGTGGCTATAGAATTCGGCAGTGGCTTACGGACTGCCCGCTTCCTCTCACCCAGAGACGGCTAGTTACTGCCTTCCTTTCCTTGCTTATAAGTATGGGAATCTCATTATAATGTTACTCACTCTCCCTTGGCCATTTATCTTTCTCTCAGCTTATTTTCTTTTCTCCCTCTTCCTCTCTTTCCTCTCTCCTTCTTCTCTCTCTCTCTCTCTCTCTCTCTCTCTCTCTCTCTCTCTCTCTCTCTCTCTCTCTCTCTCTCTCTCTCTCTCTCTCTCTCTCTCTCTCTCCCTCTCTCCCCCTCTCCCCCTCTCCCCCTCTCCCCCTCTCCCCCTCTCTCCCTCTCTCCCTCTCTCCCTCTCTCCCTCTCTCCCTCTCTCCCTCTCTCCCTCTCTCCCTCTCTCCCTCGGTGTGGCTGTGGAGAATCCCAAATCACGCCCTCGTTATATATCTAAAGAAGCCTCGCGCCGGTGATTATATACTCATATTCTATTAGATTATTTGCCCACGACGATACCTCAAAGTTATGCTCAGAGTCGAAATAAAGAAAAGGACTCTGGCTAATGCTGACCGCGGAACTACTAGCCAAACCGCAGTCAGAAAACCGCAGCAAAGACAATGGACATTTTCGTGGTCAGATCCTTTGCATAAGCGGTGAATAATTCTATCCCCCCCAAAAAAAGAAATCTTTTTAAACACGAGAAGAGCATTGCATTATCTTTTCCAAGAAGAACGAGCGATGGGAGCTGCTTGGTGGGGAGGGGGGCGCTTCACTTACCCTCATGCAGTATGAGAAATGTGAGATGACTAGTCGGCCTCTGTCTGTCACTCACTCACTCATTCACTCACTCACTCACTCACTCACTCACTCACTCACTCTCACTCTCACTCTCACTCTCACTCTCTCTCTCTCTCGCTCACTCTCTTTCTCCCTCTCCCTCTCCCTCTCCCTCTCCCTCTCCTTCTCCTTCTCCTTCTCCTTCTCCTTCTCCTTCTCCTTCTCCCTCTCCCTCTCCCTCTCTCTCTCTC
>NC_061825.1:7024687-7029687 GCF_019202785.1 Penaeus chinensis
ATAACTGGATCGCATTACATGGAAATCTGTTTGAAGAAAAAGTCACTTTCAAAGATAATGTCACCGCTTGTCAGGCTGCACTGACGTTGCGCCATATTCGTCCGTGATCTCAGTTTCGCTCGTCACTTCAGCGGAATCATCACTACTGGCACTTTTAGCTTTGTAAACTGCAGTGGAGTATATTATCGATATACAATCTAATTTCAAAAAGGCCAACTATTGGAGTAAAAAGCATGAGGTTTGTCTGAAAATTAAGAAAAGTTGGTTAGAAGCTATGGCATCATGATATCATTTCGTCAGCCTTCCTTCCCTGCTCCCACTGACATTTTCCTTCGCCTTCTTCTCCTCCTTCTCCTCCTCCTCTTTCTTCTTCTTCTTCTTCTTCTTCTTCTTCTTCTTCTTCTTCTTCTTCTTCTTCTTCTTCTTCTTCTTCTTCTTCTTCTTCTTCTTCTTCTTCTTCTTCTTTTTCCTTTTCTTTTTCTTTTTCTTTTTCTTTTTCTTTTTCTCTTTCTTCTTCTTCTCCCTCGTCCTCTTCTTCTTCTTCTTCTTCTTCTTCTTCTTCTTCTTCTTCTTCTTCTTCTTCTTCTTCTTCTTCTTCTTCTTCTTCTTCTTCTTCTTCTTCTTCTTCTTCTTCTTTTTCCTTTTCTTTTTCTTTTTCTTTTTCTCTTTCTTCTTCTTCTTCTCCCTCGTCCTCTTCTTCTTAATCTTCTTCTCCCTCGTCCTCTTCTTCTTCTTCTTCTTCTTCTTCTTCTTCTTCTTCTTCTTCTTCTTCTTCTTCTTCTTCTTCTTCTTCTTCTTCTTCTTCTTCTTCGTCTTCTTCTTCCTCTTCCTCTACTACGTCTTCTTCTTCCTCTTCCTCTTTCTCCTCCTCTTCTTCCCCCTCCCCCTCCCTCCTCATCCCCCTTCTCCTCCTCCCCCTCCCCTATGGCATCGTCGTTTTACCCTATTCCCTCCATCGCCAAAAGTCCCTTCCATAACACCCACCCCTTGTAATATGGTTATCCCCCTCCCCTGACCTTGATCACACTCGTCTGGTGTCCCCTTGCAACCCCCTTATTAAGACGTTCGCTCGTAACCTTGAATCCTGCAAAACCGTGTGACAGATAAAAACAGTGGTGAAAAAATAATAGTTATAAAAAGTAATAAAAAGCCATTTATTAGAATCGTTCTCCAACATTGGCTGAATATTTGTTATTTATACATCGCCCGCGCATTCTCCTAATTCTTATAACTCCCCTTTGGTGTCTGAACTTTCTCTATCACACTCGCACCGCCTGTCAGATGCGCTTTGATCTGCCATGATGTGTCAGCAAGATTAACGCCCGTGATGGACGACCAGATCCTCCCTCAGCAGCGGGCGGTGAAGTGAGCGAAGTGAGAAAAGTGACTAAAGTGAGAAAAATGAGAGAAGTGACAAAAGTGAGAAAAATGAGAGAAGTGAGAGATACGTACAAAGTGTGAGAAGTGAGAAAAATGAGAGGAGTGAGAGATACGTGCAAAGTGTGAGAAGTGAGAGAAATGAGAAAAGTGAGAGAATTGTTTGAAGTGAGAAAAAATAGGAAAGTGATAAAAGTGAGAGAAAGGAGAGAAGTGAGTGAATTATTCGAAACGAGAAAAATGAGGGACTGGACGTCATCCGTACATCTTTATTTTTTCATTTGTTTATTTTTTTTGTATAGATGGATGACTGGCGATGTTCAGCGGCTCAATACACGTGCCCGATGCTGTGGGTGAGAGAGCTGGGAAGTTACGAGTGGGGGAAGCTGGGCTGGCGCGGGCGGGGCGGGTGGGTAGGAGGGAAGGCGGGTGGGCGGGTGGGCGGGGCGTGGGAGGCGAGGACAACGCCCTTGGTATCGTAAGAAGTAACCTGTACTAGAAGATGTTGCTGCTGTTGTTGTTGCTGTATTGAGAATAGAAATCGTGAAAAGAATCATGTGCTGCCATCATGATGATGGTGGTAATTATGACTGCGATGATGATGCCGATGGTGATTATTATTGATGAGGACAACAATAATAATAATAACAATTATAATAACAATAAAATAACAAAACCTAATAACAGTAACAACACAACAGCCACAAAAACGCTTTTGATCCCCTAAGAAGCGCCCCCCCCCCCCCCATCTCCTTCTTCCTCGCGTTCGTTTCGCTTCGGATCGACTTCGATTCCGCATGTCGAATCCGCGGCGGGAAAGAGGGTTCGATCCCGGTCATTTGTGTTCTAAGTTCTTTTGTTTCTGCTCAATGATTTTTATTTTTTTGCCAGGAAGTAAAGTGCTTCGTTGTATATACTTTGGATAATACATGGATTAATAGATACATGAATGTGTGTGTGTGTGTGTGTGTGTGTGTGTGTGTGTGTGTGTGTGTGTGTGTGTGTGTGTGTGTGTGTGCATGTGCATATACATGTAATACATGATAATAAATTAGGAGACTAGCAGCAAGGGCGGAAGTTGTTCCTGTTATGTGTGTTAGTAATGTTTATGGCGCTGACAGTTTCCTCGACTTCTTGCTGTTGTAGTTGCTGTACTAGCAGTAGCAGTAGTAATAGTAGTAGTAGTAGTAGTAGTAGAAGTAGTAGTAGTAGTAGTAGTAGTAGTAGTAGTAGTAGTAGTAGAAGTAGTAGTAGTAGTAGTAGTAGTAGTAGTAGTAGTAGTAGTAGTAGTAGTAGTAGTAGTAGTAGTAGTAGGAGTAGTTGTTGTTGTAGCAATAGTGACTAAGCAAGTCTGTAATAATAAAGCAATAAAAATGGCAGCCCCATGGCACTCCATTCTTGATTTGCACATCATGAGTCATTTGTTTGTTATCATGAATAATTTTACCGTTGGCGGCGCTAATAACCGGAGCTAATTACAGCCCTGCGGGAGCCTCCGCGTCCGAAAAGAGCATCGATGAAAGGCCTTTGGATCGAATCGAATCCTAATTCTTTCAACTAATTAGCTTTCAGGACCCGAGGGATGAGTCAGCGTTTATATATTTCGAATCGTAAAACCTTCAGAGGGATTTTCTGATCATCGCTCTGAAGTGGACCTGATTGGCTTCGTTTGTCTGTTTGTCTGTCTGTCTGTCTGTCTGTCTGTCTGTCTGTCTGTCTGTCTCCCTCCCTTTCTCCTTCTCTCCCTCTCCTTCCCTACCTCCGTCTCCTTCCTTCCCTCCCCCTTCCCCTTCACTCCCTTTCCCTTCCCCCTCGTCCTCCCCCTCTCTCTCCCTCCCTCCCCCTCTCTCAAAAAAAAAAAAAAGTCAGAAAAATCAATTTTGACCCTCGCAATACAACTCACCGGACCGGACACTTGCAACACATGGTACACTATCTCCTATCAGCACATGTATCACTGTCACGCGGGATCAACCCCTCGGCCAATAGACGGACGAAGCGGATTCAGATTATCAGACCATATCAGTATGTTAATGAGTTACGAGGGAATTGGTAATGAAAGTCCACCCGGGGACTGACGAGAGGTCGAAAGTCTGGCGGGAGGGAGGGGGGAAGGGGAGGGAGGGGGGAAGGGGAGGGAGGGGGAAGGGGAGGGAGGCGGAAGGAGAGGGAGGGGGAGAGAGAGGGAGGGAGGTAAAGGGTGAGGGTGAGGGAGAGAGGAAGAGGGAGAGAGGGAGGAGAAGGAAGTGGGAAGGGGAGAGGGAGAGGGAGAGGGAGAAGGAGACGGATAGGGAAAAGGAGAGGGAAAAGGAGATGGAGAGAGAGAGAGAGAGAGAGAGAGAGAGAGAGAGAGAGAGAGAGAGAGAGAGAGAGAGAGAGAGAGAGAGAGAGAGAGAGAGAGAGAGAGAAACAGACAGACAGACAGACAGACAGAAAGAAAGAAAGACAAAAACAAACAAACGGAGCCAATCAGTTCCGTTTCAGGGCGACGAATTAATCTGAAAATTCCTCTCGGGTTCTGCGAGTGACTGACACCGTCTCAGGACACGATCGAGGGGAGAAAAGTCAGGTGGCGGGTGATGGCGATCCAGACGGGCGACCCGACCACCACCCGGGAACAAAACACCATCAGGCAATCAAGGAAAAAAATGAGAGAAAGAAATAGAAAGATGAATGAGAACCGCTACGCCCACCGCCCGCCTACTCGGCCTAACCACCCGGGTGTGAAGGCCAGGGAGGAGGGGGGGAGGAGGGGGAGGAGGAGGAGGAGGAGGAGGAGGAGGAGGAGGAGGAGGAGGAGGAGGAGGAGGAGGAGGAGGAGGAGGAGGAGGAGGAGGAGGGAGGAGGAGGAGGAGGAGGAGGAGGAGGAGGAGGAGGAGGAGGAGGAGGAGGAGGAGGAGGAGGAGGAGGGGGGGGGGGAGGAGGAGGAGGAGAATGAAAAGAAGAAAGAGAAGGAGAAGGAGAACTAGGAAAAGGAGTAGGAGAAGGAAGAGAAATAGATGGAGAAGAAGAAGGAGGAGGAGGATGAAGACGAAGAAGAGGAAGAGACGGAGGAGGACGAGGAGGCCCCCGCTGAACAACGAAGGACCAGATCACGAATGTATAAAATCAGCAAAGGTTTTTCGATGATCCGAAAGCGCCTGGACGCACCCATGGCCCTAATAAGGCTCAGGGGCTTGTTTCACGAATTGGTCACGCCTTGCCGGGAACAGCTGGCTTGGAAAGAATACAGGCCCCGATGGGTGTGCTGTAGTGGTAATGTTCTTCTCCTGCAACCTTTCTGACCGGCGTTCACATCCCTCACTACTAATGGATGGTAACCTTGGCCATTTCTTTGACACAGGGGGTAGTTTAGAAGCATAACCAACAGACAGCCGTAATTTGAATGAACTCACAAGAGCCTATCGCACCAAATCCTAAATCATCATTATCATCTGCAACGCGAAGGAATGAAACACGCTGTGTCCTCGAACGTTGTTGAAAACAAGCACTGACATTTTAGCATACAAGTTAAAGAAAGTATTGCCTCAAGTACCGACATATTACGAATAAACATACTCCAGTCAAACAAACTCAAGCAACTACATATTATCATCAAAAACACCAGTCACACACACCAACAC
>NC_061825.1:7062187-7069687 GCF_019202785.1 Penaeus chinensis
ATATGTATATATACATACATAGATGTATACATATGTGTGTGTGTGTATATATATATATATATATATATATATGTGTGTGTGTGTGTGTGTGTGTGTGTGTGTGTGTGTGTGTGTGTGTTTACATATATATACATATATCTTTATATATACATATATACATACATACATACATACATGCATGCATATATATACATAAGTATATACATATATATACATATATATGTGTATACATAAATATGTATACTTCTATATATACACACGTACATATACATATATAGGTGTGCGTGTGTGTGTGTATATATGTGTGTATATGTATATATATATATACGTATACATATATATGTATATGAATATGCATACGTATACATGCATATGTGTATGTGTATATATATATATATATATATATATATATATACACACATATATATATTGAAGATGCTGATACCTTTAGATACATACTTGGGCTGTACCGTATTCAATGCAACAGATGTAGAAAAGGTATGAATTGAGAATGAATATCTTCACAATAGAAGAGATGCATGTGACCGGTTTCGATTATATCTTCGTCAGAAATTCATGTATATCAGACGATGACATAATCGAAACCGATCAAATATATCTCTTGTATTGTGGATATATTATGCCTCATTCATACTTTTTCTACATAAATTAGATGTAAGTATACGGTTTTCGTAGCAGGAGAGGTAAAAAGTGTCAGCTACAGAATCTGACCCATTGATACGTACGTAATATATGAATCGAGAAATAAATGTTGATATAGACATGTGGAATTGCGGTACGTCTAAATATTTTACATTATGTAATAGGATTAAAAACTCAGGCCACATTTCTAAGTTCTTTTTTTATTAGGAGACATAATCAGAAATACATTCCTTTCTTAAACTGTCGAGAATAGGAAATGTCAAACAAAAATACAACATCCTTACTGTCGGTCGTAGAAGAAGAAAACATTTAAGCCGGAGACGTTATACATTCTTAGCTACTACTTCCTCCAACGCCCGACACCCAGCTGCTATTAGTAACTCTTTTCCGTTCTTTTGGTTCGTCTGTAGTATTTCCTCCGCTCTCATACTCATTCTCCAGGCAAACGACGGCCAAAATCAACATCTAGTTTACATGTCGAATGCAGTTTTCTTAATCATTTCTTAATCTAATCCTTGAAGTCCGTCACCGTCATCGTCAGACAGCTGAGGCGCGTCCTGTGTGCCGCCGGACACCTGCGCCATGAAGTCCTGCAGCAGGCACTGTAGCTTGGTCCTCAGCTCCGTCGCACGAGCATCGCTAAGAGCCGTGAGATCGTGAGCGCCCTCTCGTGGGGAAGCTTCCGACGCTGTTTCGTCCATGCTGTGTGGCTGAAGGGCCGTCAACGTGGATGCGCGCGGAGTCAGAGCTGCACAGTTAGCCAGTGGGTCGTCGGGAGGACTCGAGGCTGGCAGGGCGGCGTTGGCCAGAGCTAGAAGGCGGTGTGCGAGGCGATACACGGCGCGGTATCGTAGGCTCTCCGCGTCCTCTTCCACCGCGACCTGTGCGAGGACAGATTAAAGTTATTGCTCCTTTTGCAAGCAGAGTTCTTTCATAAAACGCGTGGTTATGCGCTCTATGAAAGCTGCTTTTGCTCGCCGAATGAAGTGTAATCAACTGACACGAAAAAAAAAATGCAAGATTTTTTTTTTTTACAAAACACGTAAAAAAAAGGGATTTCACCTGCCGCCAGGAAAACTCCAAATTTAAACTGGATGCATGTTAAAAAACTGACTAGATCCTTGCCCCCGAGACCATATAGCCGCAAAACGCGAATGTCAGAGAAACCATCTGATTTTCCCAAAATCCTCTTTGGCTGGCCAGACATCCTATAATTTACCTATTATACGCACTATTCTCTTACCTGCGTCGGCGGCGCCATGACGTTCGCGAGGTGTCGGGATCGCCGCAGCACCGAAGGAGGCATGGCCGTGACTGCGGCGAGGGCGAGGCCGTAGCGGGTGGCCTGGGTGACCCCCCGACGGACGACGTGGCTGAGGCGTAGCAGGCCGCCCCCTTCGTCCTCGCTCTCCAGGTGGTAGCTGGGACAGTAGAAGGCGAAGCGTGAGGCAGGGTCATTTCAACGGGCAGTCACCCTCACAAAAAGTAGCTAAAGGATTTGACATATCATGATGTAGGAACAAATTATTGGTCATATATATATATATATATATATATATATATATATATATATATATATATATATATATACACATTTATATATGTGTATATATATTTATATATATATATATATATATATATACTTATATACATGTCGATATATATATAAATGTGTGTGTGTGTGTGTGTGTGTGTGTGTGTGTGTGTGTGTGTGTCTACACACCCATACATATATATATATATCCTCCATACATATTAAAATTTCTAAGATAATCACCGCTCCCAGTCTTCCTTTTTCGGATTATCTGTCGTTCATAACAGAATAACTATTATCTGGGCGTTTTAATCGGTGTCATCGATCGTTACTCTCCGAGGCACCATGGCGACCCGTTGCGCCACCACAGAATATGCTAAAAAAAATCGGGAAAGAAACAAACCTTCTCCCCCACGCCCACCGTCTACACTCACTTCACGACTGTCGGGTAGAGGTACGGGAGCTTGGTAAGGAAGAGGGCGTGAGTTGCGAGCACGGTGGTGGCGCGGGCGTGCACGAGGGTCTCCATGACGGCCCAGGCGAGAGAGCCTCCTTCCTCGACGCTCGTGCCTGACCCGAGTTCGTCCAGCAGCACGAGGGAATCGCTCCCCGCCACGCCCACCATGTGCGCCACGTCACTCATCTGCGGGCGAGCGAGACGAAGTTGTGTTAACTGTGTTGTATGTGGCGATGCTCTATATGTATAATCAGTACGTCATACAGGCTTTAGAGGTGATGGAGGAACATATGCAATACATCATATAGATTTTAGAGGTAACAGGAAACTTTATATGCATAATCAGCACATCATATGGATTGTAAAGGTGATGGATGCGCGCTGGATGAAAAAAAAAAAGATAAGGACAGTGATCGATCATACAGAAAGGTAGAGCGTGGAGAGGACAGGCATTGGAAATCTGAGAGATACAGAGCGTAATGTGCGAAAGATAGCGAAGAGGGCACACAAGAAATGTGGTGGTGGAGGGGGAAACGTTTAGAAAAAAGGACCGGGTCATTTTCCAAAAGACTCTTTTCAATCACAGATCTCAGTCAAAAGGAATATCAATATGTTTATCGTTGTTGCAAGACAAATTGAACCATCTCTTATAACCTACCGCCTTTATGAGCTCACCTGTACTTGGAAGGTGGACGCATTGTTTTCTGGAGAATCCTCGGACCCTAAATGAGTGAACAGATGACGCACTACGCGGAGGGACGCGAATTCTGCTGGCACAAAACTGCCAGTCTGGAATGAGCGAGAGTTATTTAGTGATATTGGGTGATATAAGGAACACGATATACATTCTTAAAACTGCATACTTGAGTTAAAATATAAATTGAGCTGCATATAGCTGCAAAGGTTAGCAGCAAGTGAATGCACATATGTACTCAAATTCACAGAAACCCGAGGAAGCGCCTGAATGCTTGCATGTACACCCAACACTCTAGTACACACAAACCTGAGCCAGCACTTGAATGAGCGCGATCTGCCGCAGGTAGGTGCTCTTGCCACTCATATTCGGTCCTGTCACTACCATTACCCGGCTCTCAGGGCTTAAGAACTGAGAAAGGAAATGAGGGAAAGACTTATTCGATTAACACTGTAATCATTCATTAAAACTGAAATTAAGTTGAAAATTAGGAAAAGTATTTGATGATAATTATCGCTTTGTTTTAAAATATATGTTGCTGTTGCTACTACTAACACTACAGTTTCGGGCAACAAAATCCAATAACAATTAACAAGCACCCAAAATGGCTATGATGAATATCGCCATCACAAACGCCCCAGCTAAGTGGTTAAGCAAATATCCTTAACCACTTAAATACACAGCCGCCATGAGGCCTTTACCGTGTTGTTTGGGACGGGCGGCGTAGGCGCAAGCACGTCCAGGATCGGGTGCCTGCCACAGCGAATGGCAAGGGCGCGGGAGAACTCGGGTCTGACCCAGGACCCGAGGGCGGCCGAGTGGGCGAGAGATACCACCAGATCCAAAGTGGCTATGGCTTCCCCAAGTCCATGCAGCGCGCCCATACGCCCGCGCGCCTCTATCAGCATCTCTGACACGATCCTGTGAAAGCGCGGTGTGGACACGTGAGGGATGGAACTCGAAGAAATTATTAGATGAGGGAAAGTAAACTGAATGTGAGAAACAGATAATGCGCGTTCTTATAGAAGACTAATATGAAGAGTAAGGCATACTTTTCATGCGTTTACGATTAACTTTAAAGTTATTATTATGAAAAGCATAATTCATATCACGCCTTGCCCCTTTGCAAGAACCAGAGCAAAGATATCTAAATCAACAGAGAAAATAAAGTAAACATTTCGACATTAATAGCAGACTAATGCACTACCACCTTCAACCTTTCACATAATTCCTAACACAAGTACATTTTTGTGAGTGCTCACACATTACTCATGATGAGTATCTCCCTGAGTGTGTCACGGGACCGCTGGTCGAGCAAATAAAGATGTTCTGTCGTGCAAGTGATGCATCCTCGCCCTCGCTGTACCTAGGGGGAGGCGACGATTCAGATCTCTTCTTATTCATGTTTTCTGCTGATTATTAGTCACAACATATGGTATATCATAGCATATTCCGTGAACCAATTTAAGTTATAAAAGTGGGAAGTTCTGAAAAAAGATCATCTTTCATTTGCTTTTAGTGCCTCCCATCCTTTAAGAAAAAAATATCTTTCATCATAATACGAACGTGTGTTCGTCCATGCAGAATCTTTACCTTGATAAACACGGGAGGGAGGTGAGGCGCTGACTTCCTCTTCGGTACCGGGATGGCGATGTGAAACCCGCGGGCAGCGTTGTGGCCAACCCTCATGCCCACGTTGTGATCTTTGGCGAGCTCCTCTACGTGGGCTGCGTCGGACAGAGATTATAATCGTCAGTAATATTTAGATTAACATTCTTTCACAACGCCCACGCCCTAGCCCACTGTCGAATGCCTAGAAGATATCTAGCTTTTCGCGATCGACATTGCGATACCAGCATGGTAGGCTTAGGACAGGGATTCGAGGAAGGAGGATCCCGTCGAGGATAGCAGAGATGTGGGGCAAATCTGGACTGAAATCATGAAGTGTTGGTCAGTCTGTTAAAGAACCGGGAAACAATTTTATATCACAAAGATATTTTTCTGACCACATTTAAAGCGCCATTGTGTCTATCTTTCCTCCGGTCTCCCCCTTTTTACTGGAACTCCCCGTCGCCCTAATTCCATCTCTGTCGCTCACCCGTGATATCGTCGATGATCTCCGAGTAGATCTTGCGAGCGACGTCCAGCAGGCCGTTGACGTGGCTCTTGATGGCGTAACAGCGCTGAGCCCTCATGGCGGCGGCGCCCTTGACCAGGCGGGCGTCCTCGTGCATCACGCCCCGAAGCGTCTCCAGGAGCTCCTGCAGATCAGGTCTCGACACGCTCTGGGACCAGCGAGGGGGACATCATGGAGCCAGAAGCTCGAAAACATCTATTTATAATATATGTATATATATAGTTACTTTTTTTCGTCTCCTCCACTGCTTTAGTCTTTTTCGTCTTTGTAGCTACCTAACCAATAACATTGACACGTATCAACATGGCTTTGCAAACAGACTTCGAAGAGGCGATTACCTGCCTGACGGAGTCGAGGAGCGGGTCGCTGGCGCCGGTGAGGGTGGTGGCCAAGGGGTCCAGGAGCTCAAGGGTGTTCTTCAGCGAGATCACGTAGTTCAGACGAAGCTCACAACGCTGCTCCGTGTCCTGCTTAGGCCGCGAGTTACAGGAAGAAGAAGAAGGAGGAGGAGGAGGAGGAGGAGGAGGAGGAGGAGGAGGAGGAGGAGGAGGAGGAGGAGGAGGAGGAGGAGAAGGAGGAGAAGGAGGAGGAGGAGGAGGAGGAGGAGGAGGAGGAGGAGGAGGAGGAGGAGGAGGAGGAGGAGGAGGAGGAGGAGGAGGAGGAGGAGGAGGAGGAGAAGGAGGAGAAGGAGGAGAAGGAGGAGAAGGAGGAGGAGGAGGAGGAGGAGGAGGAGGAGGAGGAGGAGGAGGAGAGAGAAGGGGGAGGGGGAGGTGGAGGAAGGGGAAGGAAGAGGAAAAAGCAATGAGTTCTAAGGGAGCCGATTTAGATGTATTTAGATTTACCATTTGTCTGCTTTAAATATACTGTTTAAATAATGTAATCTAATTTACAGGTTCCTATAAGGCTTTAAGTCTCGTTATTTTGGGCTACTCTACTAAGCTTGTCTAGGTAACATTAGCTATACCATAATCATAACACAATGAAATACACACACACACACACACACACACACACACACACACACACACACACACACACACACACACACACACACACACACACACACACACACACACACACACACACACGCACCGAAAAAAAACTTACCTCCTTATGAAGTTGTGCGCACATTGATAAAAGCCAATCGATGTCTGGAAACCTCCCTAAAATGCTCTGCAATGCCGATGAAAAAAATGGTAAATTTTCACACAAAAACATTTGCACTCATAAACATTCTGCACTGCAATCTGAGCACTAAAACAACTTTACAAGCTATCTGGATATCCACGAAAACGTTTATTTACAGGTACAATAATCTTCAAATTACACGGAAGGATGCGTAACACAGCCCTCAATTTTACCTGCAGCGTGTAGAAGAGGTCGGGGTTATCAACCAGATACTGAAGAGCATTTAGACGCGCGTTGATGGTTGAGACGTCTGCGTGCGGCTGGAATTCAGTTTAGAATTAAAGGAAAGGTCCATCTCGCACTCGAAGACTAAGCATTAGAGGGTATATTGAGGGTCAGAGTCTGTAATTCTAATGGGCGAATGCCAACCTGTCGTAACGAGCATAAATTAATAAATAAAATGAAAGGAAAGATGAGTCCCGGAAAGGAAAATAACAACAAATTGTTACAAAAGTATGTAGACCTGCTTCTTGGCGTCCAGGGATAACGTGAAGGAAAGTGCCAACAGAAAACTGTCACACACACACACACACACACACACACACACACACACACACACACACACACACACACACACACACACACACACACACACACACACACACACACACGCACACGCACCTGCAGCAGGGAGGCGCGCAGCAGGCGCGTCCCCCCCGGAGTCCGGGTGTGCCGCAGGGCGCCGAAGAGCGAGTCCTCCCAGCTGCCGCGGAGACTTCGCACCAACTCGAGCTTCCGGCAAGTGGAGTGCTCTGGCGGGATTTATAATTCTCATTACTATCATTATTATTATTATTTCTATTATTATTATGATTATTATTATTATT
>NC_061825.1:7082187-7094687 GCF_019202785.1 Penaeus chinensis
GCGGGTAGTGCGGGGAGGGAGAGGGGAAGGTGTTGGGGCATTAGTAGAGATTGGGGTGTCTGGATTTAGGATGGCAAAATAATTTGATTGGGTAGAGATTGGAGTGTCTAGGTTTAGGATGGCAAAAGAATTTGACTGGGGAAGATAGGAGGTAGAAGAAGGGAAGTTAGATGGAGGGGGGTTGGGTTTAGGAGAGGGTGTAGGAGCTTGGGAGGTAGGGGGATTGGCAGAGTGAGCGACATTACTGGAGTAGGGGGTAAGATAAAAGCCTCGTCGACGTGCTTCCTGTCTGGCTTCACGTAGAGTGAGTCCAAGTCTGAATCTGAGAGTTGCTACCTCAGACTCAAATTTGTAGGTGGGGCAGCCTTTATAAAATACATAATGGGGGCCGCCACAGTTTGCACATGTGCGTGATTGTGCAGAGCAGTTTGATCGAGTATGGCCAGGTTGGGCACATAGCGGGCATCTGGCTGTGGAATGACAGTGTTTGGCTGGGTGTCCTAAATTTTGGCACTGACGAGGAGGTTGGTATGGTCGGACAGGTAGGGATTCGCCACCTATGTAAACATTAAAGGGAAGGTCATGTCTACGGAAAGTAATTTTGGCAATGTTTATGGATTTCTTACGATTTCCTCTGGGAGGAATGGAGTAGCATTATACATATGTTGCGTCATAGTCTGTGCGACAAGCGAGTAAGTCCTCTCCACAATCTGACCATTCTTTGTCATAGATTGGGCAATCTGTTGGGGAGATAGAGACAGTTCCGGTGCAAGTATTGAGGGTTGGATGAGGTTCTGTAGGGATGGGATTACCACATAGATCAGTTAGTTTTGTTAATGCTATAGCTTGGTTTTCAGTTGTTACTGTTACGAGACGGGAGTAGTCGGGTCGGCTACGGAAAGAGACTTTGCCTACTTGTTTTTGGAGGCATTGTTGGAAGAGGAGGGTGTTTTGAGAGTAGGGAGCTGTGGGAGGGATCACGAAAAATCGGTCCCATTTGGCTGGGCTAAATAGAGTATTTAGGATTCTTGTAGAGGTGGGGGTAGTAGAAGTGCGGGGACGTGTGGAGGAGGGAGTAGTGTTGAGGGGGGTAGTGTTACGGGGAGGTGGGCAATAAGGTTGTAAGGTAGTAATAAGGGGAGATGGGGTGGGTGATGAAGAAGGTTGTGGGAGTAAAGGTGTTGAAGTTGAGCATGTTGGGAGAGTAGAAATGTCTCCTGGGGGTTGGTTGTTGATTAGGGTTGATACTGTACTAGTATGCATTGATGATGGGGGAGTTGTTGCAGTGTTCGGAGCCGTGGTCAAAGGAGAGCTGGGATTGGGGCTATTTGATAAAAGGGCAAGCCTCATTGCCCCTAAGAGTGGGGTTACGTCTTCATTATTGGCCATGATAAGCCTGGATTATGTTGGGGAAAAAAAAAAAAAAATAGTCCACCCCTCAGGGTCCCAATGAGGGGTAAGGGCCAGGTATGGCAGGGGAATACCGTGCCCATGGTTCCCTCAGGCCGTTCAGGACTGACATAAAGTCAGCCTTTCATCCTTTCAGCACGGCTCTCACACCTTAGGAGGTGGATAGTAGAAGGGATTGGTGTAGAAACTGAAACGAAAAGTATGAGTGGGAAAAAAGACTATGCAAAATTAGTTGAGTTCATGGCTGAGTCCCAAGGTTGAGTTCCCCATCATTGGGTCTCAGTCTTCGTCTCCTAACCCCCCCAACGACAACAACGGGCAAAGGATTGAGGGGGGATTCTGCTAAAAAGTTTAAGATAATAACGATACCTTGGTGTGAACAATACATGCTTAAATAGAAAGGCAGCTGTAGAGTACTGATTTGGTGCAATCTATTCTGCTTGTTAGAAGTTTGCTGTACACTAGAAGATGATGGGACAAATTGTTGCGTTGTATTTGTAGCTTATAATGACTTTAGACTGAAGACACCTCAATTAATAATAATAATAATCTGCCATGACTAGTTTAATGAAAAAAAAACAAAAGGAAAGGAAGACACAGATGTTGTTAAAAATTTATTCATTCAATCAGTATACACAGTAATAAACAGACATTATATCTGGTATTATGCAGTCATCAATAAAAAGTATTCTTTCCTGAAATGTTATTGTACTTCAAATGAAAAGCATTCATTATTTCATACCCATAAGCACTCTATTTTCCTGTATAATCAAAGCTGAGGAAGACAATGTACTCGTACATTTAACACAGTCAATTCTTTTAAAATATTATGCTCTAGAGTAACGTTCAATGGTTAATTCTCATCTTGAATACAAAGCATAAACAGGGAACCATGGCTAAAAGCATACCTTTACAAAATTATCTTGGAGTTAGAAGAAAGTTGCTCCCCAAAACACAATAAAGTGCTTCAGATACGACTTTCATAGAAAAAAACTGTACTATATGGTATAATAATATTCACTGAAAAAAAAATAAAAAAAAATTAAACCAAGCTGTCCCTCTTATAAACAGATTGTATGATCAAACCTAAATCATTAGCATCAAGAAATATACTAAACATGTAGACTCATAGTATATTATAAAGATAATAGGAATGGAGTTAATGCATTCTATCCAACTGAGAATAACCACATATATATATATCTCTAAAATTACTGAACTTTTTATTTCAAACTAAGCAATGCAGAGGAAGGCCAAAAATACAGAAAACAAAAAATACCCGATACCTCATCTAAACCCACACAATGCATAAAATAATCAAGTTCTCACCAGCACTAGTCAATAATGCAATAAAATTCTACAGACTGCAAATATCTGAAGGTGAAAAGAAAAAACAAGAAATTGTTACAGAAGTCTTCACAGTGCGGGCCTGGTTGCTGTAAACAATGTACTACATGATTTTAGACAAACCCATGGAAAACAAAGACATCACTCTTGCTGAGGACTTCCTCTGTAAAAAGTAATGTGTTCAACTCACTAAGAGGAAGTTACAAAATATACAACTTAAACAACTCTTTGAGAGAAATAAATATCTATGAAATGTAAACACATTTGAAATTTCTTAAAAACTAATCTTAAATGAAGAGGTGTTTCTTATAAATATTTTTAGCAAATAGAGCCAAATCTAATGAATCCCCTAATTCTTTGAGGAAAAGACAGAATCATGAAGACTATAAAAACAAAATATTATGACAATATACAAGACAATATACAATTCAACTTTTGCTATGGTATTTCAGCAAAAATCCCTGTTTTTACCAAAGGAAATGTTTAAATTAAATAAGGAAGTGGACTGGATGTGCCTTATTGCTAAATACTTTATGAAAGAGTGGTTTGCCATGTCGAGCCAGTGCTCCTTGTTTCAGATGCAAAGATGGTTGGGAAGCCACTCGTCTCAATGTGCTCTTGCACTGTGGGAATCCAGACATCAAAGGGGCCTGTTTGCCGCGTGCATGTGCTTTGTGTGGAGACGCAAGATTAAGGGTTTCCTTCAATCTTCGAACTCTCATCTGATCTTCTGGCGGAGTACTTTTTTCAGAAGATGGGTCAGCCATGAGCGACGAGTGAATTATTTCTTCGTTACACCTTTCATCAATACCAGCCTTTTTGAAGAGCAATAAATCACAGTAGTAATAGTATTAAGCAGTGAAATTAGTATCAACATTTCGTTAAAGTTTTTATTTTTCATACAATTATGGGGATATTGAACATTATTTACAATCAGTTTTCAGAACATACATAAAAGTTTTCCATTAAGAAAATATAAAATAAAATTAAAAATCACAGTCACTCAGCTTGAAACAGGACACCAACACACCTTTAGGACCCAGACAGGCACGAAGACAGTTAGTGGTTAAAGCACATACAAAAGCTATAAGAATGACTTTTCGGCTTCTGAGCTAGCTTGGTCAAGAGTTGTACTGTTGAGAAATTCTCTGCTACTTCTTAAGTTGTCCTGCAAACATAATGCTGTTACTGTAATTCATCCTTTCTGTGATGGAATAATTTACCTCAACTGTTTTCTTTTAAAGTGAACATAAATACACATTTATCATCAAAGAAGCTAATAGGCAACTGTGGCAGTTTAGTTTATTTTGGACATAAAGCAAAGCACATTAAGGTATAAACATGTGTACTTTCCATAGTTGCACAGGTATTCATGATTATGTATATCACTTGAGATTAGTACATGATTTTTGATAAAGACAGCCTTTTATTTTTTATTTATTTTTTATTTTTTTTATGAAGATTAAAAAAGGAAAAGCAAAAGGGAAAATAAACATACATATTTACAGAGTTCTTGAAGTACTGAAATCACCCAACCCAGGTTAATTAATCACTGCATGAGAGGAGATAACCAAGAGGAAAATGGGAATAGTAAACCAATAAAACATGAAATAAGAGTAAAAAAGACTAGAGGTACTAAATACAAAAAATACACATACACAACACAAGCACGATTCACTTTCAACTTACTTCAAACTTATCGTACGAGATGGTGGAATGTAGACTTGCGTCAGTGGATGAAACTGGTGGAGGACAGAGCTGGGCATTGCGCTCTGTAAGGGGTCTGGTTCTTGGTGTCTGTCAGTTAGAAAAATGTTTCTTTGGTCTGTTCTTTGCAATAATTGAAGAGTAATATCTGACAAATAATCTACACCTAACTGGAGACTAGTATTTACAAAAAGATTTGGTATAAGCTGTACAAAAATAAACAAAAAAATAAACAATAAAAATCTACTTTAACAGGATTGTGTCACATAATACAATTTTCCATCTTGCACCCATGATAAAAAATTATATCATGTTGCATATACTGTACATAATCATGATTAAGCATATTTACATCACAGATGAAGATGTCTAAGTAACACATCTATTACACTGAATAATAAATAGACAGACCCTTTTTATTAGTTACAATTTTGTGAAAAATATAAAGCAGCATATACATTAATATCTGAAGGGAACAGCATGCCATTACAGATTCATGGACTTCCTAGAACTCATGCTAACTACCTTTGTGGGTGAGCGGAGTGTTGATTTTGAAGGTGACTTGAACAGTGATACACCAGGTTTCATCTTCTTTGTGCTTGCTGTATCTTCACCTTCACGGCATCTTTTCTTACTGGTTGTGAGTCCAGCTGGAGTTTTGGGGATATGTAAACCTGGACGTTTAACCTCTTGAGGCCCTTTTACTTGCTGGCGTATTAAAGAAAATCATTTATAAGCATAGTGACAGAAATTAATAGAAATATTTGTATTTCCTGTAGTGTTATAATAAAACAACATTTAATATAAACGGTGGCAGGTAAACGTGCTTACTGATTCCCACAGGAGTCAACAATAAAAAATTTAAAAAATACTAATGCTAGCATGAATATCAGCTAAGGTGTACCAGAAAAGTACAGAATATTGTGACATTCACTAAACTTACTCTTTTTGTCTTTTCTGCTTCTTTCTTCATATCATAGTTTTCCCACAGCACTCTAATATAATCTTCCAAAGGCACACCATTAATATGGAAGGATCTTCCCTCCTGCTCAGCCCAAATTCTGCCACTTTCAAGCAAAGTCTCCTGGACTCTTGGGAGTTCCTGTAAGTCATCAACACAAGATTTACGTTGAGAAGTGGGTTGATAAAAGCAAAATAAATTAACACAAAATAGATTAAGGAATACTTCCAAAAAGACTCAAAAATACTTACAGTCCTCACTTTCTTCTTGGCCTTTTCTTCCAGCAGCAGCGCCCCGCCTCTTGTGTTGAAAAGACGGCTAGGATCTTTGGCCCGTTCCTCTAACTCCAACATGTGATTATAAAGATCCATGAATTGTGTAGCCAGTATATAAATATCCTTGTTGGCTTCATAGTGCTGCTTCCACTTACAAACTTCAGTTTCATAAGCATCTAAAACTTCTTCACTTGCATCATCTGTTTTGGTGAAGAAATGTATCCACAATAACAGGCAATTGCAAAACATATTCTTAATTCAAGTATTAATGCAATGAACTAGAGATATAACAGAGACTGGCTTCTAATGGGTGAAAACTGAGAGATAATTTTTTTTTTTTTTTTTATAATAATAATAAAATGGTTATAACTACAATAATTGCTCCTGGATTCATCTACCTCAGAATCACAGTTGGTCCAGTATATACAATGTAATTTTTCTAATGCTTTTACTAATGCACATGGAATACTAGCTGAAAAAAATACTTGGTCAAGTGTAAAATAGACATCTTTATTTCTCTTCTCTTACAGAACAAGAGACCATATTATAAAGCTACATATGATATTTAACCAGATAACTAAACTTACAATATCACAAGAATTCATCTTCTATCCAGATATCATTTAGATCATCAACAAGCATCTACAAACCTGGCTGCTGATCCAAAAACTTCTTCCTCTCCTCCTCTCCAACATAGCACTTCTCCCACCAAGTAGCTAGTTCTTCTTGAAGCTTCTCTATGAATACCGACAAATTTTGAAGGCGCAACAACTTGAGTTTCTCCAGCTCTTCCTCCAGCTGTTGAAGGAGAATATACTAAACCTGAATTTCAACTGATCACTACGACTCAACTTTCTATAACTTTCCATAATATAAATGCATAAATAACAATAACAGGACTGGAACACATGAAAAAAAAAAAAAATACCTTTGCAATATTTGATGGTGTGTGCTTAGGTGCCGTGGAGAGGAAAGCCTGCTGTTCATCTACTGATATTTCTAAGGCAATCCACAGCCAGCTGATTTTCTCACGGAGCTCTAATGATTTCGCCTCGCATTCGTGGACGCGGAACTCAAGATCACTGTGAACACCCTAGAAAGAAAAAGAAATAAATAAGAGGGTAATGGATATGATGGATATCGATAAAGAAAATTATAGATTTTACAAAGCTTACTGTTTATGGTACATACTATTTTACTGCATCGCACACCCAAAAAAAGGATACATGGAATTGGTGAACTGCAATTCTGTTGATAGTATTACTCTTCACGAATGTTAAATATATCAAATCAAAACAACCTCTTTGTAATGTTAATGGCAATTCTCCGCCTTTGGACATATCTTTACAGTTTCATTGTAAGCCAAGTTTAGCCTTAGTTATTTTGAGCTTATAAAATGCAGAAATACAAAGTTTGAGTTAGGAGCTCAGGATTTTTGCTTCTAGAGTGGTTCTGCCACATTTTTTTGTGATTTCAGTTCACTTTCTAGAAACAGCTGGGGTTTTCTGAGTTCCTTTGTTTTTGAATAGGGTATCCTCTTCATTCATCCTTTTTTCCTTCTCTAGGGATTCTGATACTTCTTGAATATTCAAAAAGGTTTCTTTAATTTATCAACATTCATGTAAACACCAGTCCACATCATATTTTCTGATGGCACTGTCTGTTATTGGTACTCTATTAAAGCTGTCAAAGATTACTGAAAAATATCCTTTTCTAAGGTCTTCTGAAACTTTCAGTATAAAGTCCAGCTCTGCATTAGGTGTTCATAATACAAGATCTGTATTTCAAATCTCCAGCTGGGCAATTAAGTTCTTCAGTTCTCCAGTATCTAGATCTCCAGGTTGAATGGTCATAATTTTTCTACTCTGTTAACTACATAGATGTGGAGCTTCCTATTGCCTAGTCCTGTCAGTGCACAAGATTGGTCTGAGGTAACTGAGTTCTGCTTGAATGTGTGCTGGTCCAAGGAGATTTCTAGTAAGATTTACAACTTCTGTCCCCTCAATAGCTAAATAGTGAAGCAGTGACAGCCCCTTTGGATTCATTACAAACATAGATATCCTTTTCTCAGGATTATTTGATTCTTTACATCTAACTTTAGTTTCTGAATGAAGATTTACTAAGTTTTGCAGTGGTTATATCGGAAGTCATTTGGGTCTCGTCTAAAAATCACTGTATACCATTCACAAGTACAGACATAACACTAAATATAATCATTGACAAATTTTGTAAAAAATTTCAGATATAAATCATCTCATGCTGTACAGAGAATATTAGTTTTCTTTAGGAAAGAGGCTTCTCATATTTTTGATAGTTCTTTTATTTCTTACAGCAGCTTGTTACTTATATCTCCACTGTTTTTTTCTATATGCTTTGATGGTTCTCTTTAATGACAGGCTTCATGTTACTGTGTGGAAGTTACAGTGAGCACCCCAAAGTTATGTGGAAGCTGCCTTGGCCCATTTGTTTCTGACAGTACCAATATGTGCAGATAACAAACACAGGATGACCTTGTTTAGGTGTTCTTTTATCAAATGGCAGTCTTGGATTTCCCTTACCAATAGGTGTGATGAGTGTAACCAGCTACAAGTTATAATACAGAAATGTTTTTTATGCAACATAGTGTAAGAATCTTTATTTGTATCAATCTTCAGCACAAGCTGCCATTACTAGGATGTATCTGGAGCATGCTAAAGGAGATTTACCAGCCTTACTTGGAAGGAAGTTCTTCCATGATACAAAGATATTTGCCACTTGCTTTGCAAACCAGTTACAAAATTTATGAAATTGCATACTCATACATTATTAATGAAATAAAGTTACAAAAAAGAAAAAAGAACAAACTGCACTGATCAACAACTGGTGTATTATATTCAAATCCTGTAACTTCATTTAATTTCTTAACAAAAGAAAGAGTACCAAAGAAATTAAACACAACTATACCCTCATCTGCTGCAAATATGCTTTTCCCAGGGGGAAATCATCATCTTCCGAGCAAATGATATCTTGGCAGAAAGAATCTTCTGGTGGCTGTTCTAAAAGCTCCAGGAATTTCAGTATTCCTGCCTTCAGAATCCGAAAATTCTTTTCTCGTTCTTCCTGAAAATAAAGACAGCTCTTAAAAATCTTTTCAGAAGCCTGGGTCTAATTAAGCGTAATCAGTGACTTTTGTAAATAAATTAACTATCAAATTCTACAGAATCTCTAATTTAACAGAATTGTCAAGGAGAAGATAAAAATGGTTATTCAGAACTAGAAAGCACTTCCTAAATCCAGTCCCAAGATGTTTACTATATTCCTTATGCAAATTACCTAAAAGTCCAATTTTCTACAACAAATTATGATGGCAATATTTTATTTAGATTCTTGGATGACCCCAACTGACACCTCAGTCTAATCAGTTAATCCCTAAGCCATGGCCAAAACACCCATCATTTTTTTTACTGGGTTGATAATTTTACAAGTACTCCTACTGACAAACCAAGCAATAAATGTACGCCAAAATTTTAGCTCTACTGTTCAGCAGAAATTCCAATTGGATAAATAAATTAAAAACAGAAGCATAACAGCATTTTCACAAACTGCTCAACTTTACCTTCTCTGTTTCCATTGTTTTTACATGATCTTCAACACTCTTTATATCTTCAAGTGATGGGATCAAGCCAGCAGGAATGTAATATGGAGTCTCACAAAGTAATTCACAGATTCCCTGGAAATCATAATACACATTAAAACACAATTTAGTAGCAACATTCCTAAATACTCTTTGTTTAGAGAAAATGTCAAATACTATGAGATTTCGTTCATTACCATTACTCGCCTTCTCATGCAGAAAAGTTGCAAACTAGTAAATGATGCTAACCTCTAGTAAACATAAGTGGAATTTATCTTGAGCCAATATTAGATTAATTCTACATGTATCAGTTTCTTTCAGAGCAGGAGAGAGAAAATTCAGATCTGGCTGTAATAAATGTGAACTTTATGTATCTATGTCTTCTACCAAGGCAGTGTGAAAAGATATCTCTTCTTGCTATGACATGCAACAACGTACTTCGTCCTTTTCTTGCAAAAGCTTGAGAGTGTCCATCCGTTGTTCCTTGAGCTGTAGAAGGTGATCCACTCTTTCTTGAAGTAATGTGTCCAGGTCTAGTAACGTCAGACCATCCACAGCATCCTCTGGGACTATTCCAAGACCCTACAGGAAAATAAGTTTGACAGTGTTACAGCAGTTACAAAGCCAGTAGGAGGTTTTCACAGTCTTTTCCTTTTCTTACACACCAAACATGTGTATGTAAAGTCTTTATTCCTTATTTTGTTGATAATTTCTTTGAAATCTTCCTCACTTACCTCACTCAGTTTTAGGATCTCCTGAGTATTACGTTCAATGTTGTTTGTGATTCTTGTTTTTAAAGCCGTTTCATCATCAATTATTTTTTCACACAAATTCTGAAATATGAATAAAAATAAAATGCATGAAAATTAATTCTGGAATAGGACTGTACTGTGACAGTTTTTAATACATCTGAGTCCTAATACTGTTAAAGAGTTTTTTTTCATATCCACAAGAGGGATTTTGAATTCTGTAAATTACATGTGCATTGCATATTCCACAAATGCAAAGATCAAAAGAATTGGAACCATTAAAACAGGTGATGAAAAAGGCAAGCATACACAACATAAAAGTAAAGGAAACTTAAATATATATAAAATACAAATCTTAAAACAAAATCAATGAGTAAATACACAAAGTAACAGAAATAAATATTTAACAGATTTATGACTGCTAAAATAAACAGATTAATGCAACCCTGGAATCAGATTTAGTGTTCATCACCCTTTTAAAACAACAAACAAGTAGAATCCCCTTTCCTCACAGTCTGTAACTAAAGGAACATGAAATTCTTTCCAGTTCTACTTACATATGACTAAAATACTACATAACCGATACTGAAAATGGCAGTTGCATGTAAACTTACTACAATGTGACCATTAAAATGATGACGCCGTTCTTTGCGCTGTTCTTCGTTCAGACCAATGTCGTCCCAAACAGCCTCCAAACGGGCCAAGGTACGATCCAACTCCTCTCTGAAATGGAAAATTTCTCACTATTCACATAATTTTTAAGCATTTGATCTTTCATATATTCATATTAAAAGGAGTAATTACCATTAGTGAATACAGAAAAGGCAATATCACAAATAAAATATTATGAGATCTGCCACCTTATAGTGTTAGCCCAGAGAATAGAAGTTCCATGGGAAATTGCAAGGAAAATGTAGTCGCAAATAACATTAATAGCCTTTTCAAAAGCAAACAGGTTGTAATATGCCTAGAAAGCTAAAACCGAAAAATGGTTCCAGAGCTTGGAAGTATGTGGGATGAGAGCATCAAGTTCAAAGCAGTCGGCATAATGTCTGCGACCTCCTGAGAGTAGTGGCCGTGGAAGGAACGATGGGAGATAGACAAAAAAAACACTACGACACCAAAGAAAATGGGAATGTATATTTTGGGTAACATCTGGGTCAATTTTTTGTTTAGTTGTCTATTAGGCAACTGGCTCTTAATTTGATCTTGTTTAGAAAAAGCATCTGTAGGAGCAGCCATTTCACATATGGGAAAAGCACTTAACTGAAGGGTGAATCTAAGATTTAATAATGTGAAGGACTTGAGTACATATGAAATATCCAAAAGGTCTGGAGGGAAAAGTTAATCATGCAATTTTTCCAGCTGGGGTTAGAAACAAAAGAGCTTGTAAGTTTTCTAATTGAGGTTGAGAGCAACAGAAGCCCAAGCTGAGTGAGAAAACTGGATAGATCACATTAATCATCATTCATCAAAACAGAATGTTCAAAGTCTTGTTTTAACTATTGCTAAAAAGGAAGCCATCAACTGTACTCTGGTGGCAATCATCCTGTCACATAGAAAGCTACTGCTCTTGTCGATAAGATTTGGATGGAGAATGAACAACCGCAGTTTTGGGGTTTTTGAAATGCACAGGAAGATCACTCTGCTTTAAAGGACTCAAAATGACAAAATGTGGGATTAGCAGACAAGCACCTTACTTCTGTGATAGCCACACTCATGAGTTTAAGTCTATGAAATTCAGGTGAAAACCTAACATTGTGTCAATGATCATTGCGACCTCCCTGCCTTCAGTGCTCCAGCAAAGGCCAGCAAAATTCCACCACACGCAGTCAGACTAAATGGGCTTGTGGCCTTCTCTTGCAATTTATCAGTGAATAAAGAACCAGTCTAGGCTCCATCCTTGACAGAATAGAGGCCTACACCTCCCAGGCAGGATGTCCCTTGGCATATCACCACTATCAGGCTGGACTTGAGATCGTAGGCCTTCCAGCACAGATCACAAGTTACAGGTGAATATGGACGAAAGAGTCGATATGATAAAAAAAAAAAAAAAAAAAAAAAAAAAAAAAAAAAAAATTGGAAGCCGCGGCAGATGGCTCGTAGACGTTTACCATTTCCTCTTAAGCTATCGCTTCAGTTACAAAATGGGTAATTTGCATATCCTACCTCCCTCCTATTGTAAAGGTTGTCCTCGTGCATACCTGGACTTTAGTGTAATGTAAAACTTCCAATATTATAATTACATTCCGACTCGCCCCTCGAAAACACTCGGGTCAAAGTCCATGTCATATCTACTCACGCACTTAAAACGCCTCTTCCAAAGCGTACTCTATCCACTCTTAGCTACTAGTTAATTAACATATTCACAGAGCAAAGACTAGCTCACCTTGTTTCATCCATTGTAAATAAATAAACTTTTTTCTGTCAGGCCAAAC
>NC_061825.1:7104687-7107187 GCF_019202785.1 Penaeus chinensis
TTTAATTGATTGCAGGTTTAGAAAAGCAGTATGAGGATGACTTTTCATCCATGAGTGAGAAGGGAGGCCAAGATGATGGTGAAGAGGATGATGTTGAAGAGGAAGAGGAAGAGGAAGAAATTGAAGATGCGGAAGATATTGATGAAGATATTTCGTTGGATGATTTGATGAACTCCAGCGCATCAATTGTAAGTACTGTTGATAGATTCATGTAATCAGGTGGGACATTATTCCTGTGATTTTGTAAGCATTTGTCTTATTGGGATAAGCTGATGTTAAATAACCTTGGTAAAATATTTCCCTTTTGCAAATTATATGTTAAAAAAAAGAAGGATCAGTCATCCCATCTATAGTTGTTGGATTTCATTCAAGGAAGAAAGTATTTTAAATGACATCAAGTGTAATGATGTGAAAGCAAGATGTTGGATCATAAGAGGTAAATTTGAATTATCAGTCATACTGGTCAAACATCTCACAGACATTATAGAAATGAACTAAATATAACAGATTATTATAAGGTATTCATAATTTCTTAAATGTTGGTCTTTTCATTCAGATTGATTTTTATCCAAGTCATTTATGATATATATGTTATACAGCAGTTTGTTTTGATCTGTGTTTCATTTTATGCAAATAAACTTTAGATTGTAATCAGACCAAGTGCAATAACTAAAATTTAATGATCAACTTGTGTTTGAGTAATGAGACTGGCTAAAGCATTCCATTTAACTACATTTAAGTGTATTCATATATAAGCCATGTTAATTGTATATAGAATATATTTTTAATTTAGAAACAGACAGTAATCATTGAAATATCACTTTCCCGTATCAACATGTAGGCTACAAAATTGCTACAAAATGCAAATCTAATTTGTAATTTTTTATTTTCAGAATTCTGAGCACACTAAGGATCAATCTTTATCACAAGCTAGTGATGCACCCAATTACCAAGAGGACTTATGAATGACACAAGTAAGAAGAAATGAATGACACAAGTAATAACACTTTACTCCAATTTTCCTAATATTTCATGCTAGTGACTATTGAACTGAAAAAAATAATGTGAATATAATCCAAGCTCTCTTTTAAAACAATGTATTTTCAAATGACATTCCAGCTTCCATTTTTTGAAGTACATACAAAAATTAAAATTTTAATACTGTTATTGAAAGAATTAAAGACAAAATATAATTATATTATTTTTTGCAACTTTATTTTCTTAAAATTCCAAAGAATGATATTAATAAAACTTTGTGGGAAATATGTCATCAGATGATTTTTTTTCTATACAGCATTTATTATGTGCCATATGTTGCCAAGTGAAGGTGAACATTATTAGAAATTCTTTGTAAAGGTGATTGCATTATACAGTGTATAAAAATATATAAAATTACATTGTGTTTCAATACATCCTAAATGTTACTTGAGGAATCATGTACATAATCACACAAATTTTTTTAACTGTATTTACTATATAAGAATCATAACCGTTAAGATTTCCAAAACAGAGCTTGGTTTCTTTGACCAACAAAAGGACCCCAAATGATGCCTACAGTTTATGTGTACCTCAGAGGGAGCCCAAATATCTGTCCATGGCACTTCACTCTGTGTGAACAAAACTTGTAAATAGTATTTTTACTCTTCTGAAGGGTGTTGTTTGAACATTTACATCATTTACAAGTTTTCTCCAAATCCATGAAGTTGTGAAGAATGCTGCCAAATTTCAGTGCTTTCCTAGTTTCTTCATGCCAGATATCAGACATTATATACCCCTTGATCTTGCATAGAATCATCCTTCACTTGTTTTCTTTAAGGAACAACCACCTTACTCTACCCTTTTTCTGCACTTTATCAAAATCTAATAAAGATTGACTATTTGTTTAATTCCCTCAAAAGCCAGTCCCATTAATTCATTTAACCAATTCACAAAGGTTTCTCTATTCCCTACTTTGAAGGTTGTACAGTCAGGCAATTGAGTGAAATGTTAGATATGCAGGAAACTACATTTATCGTGCCCTTTAGTCTTTGCTGTGTGTGCACGCTTTTTTTTTTTTAAATGAGACAAAAAGTCTTTCATTTATGTGGCTCGTGTCCTCAATGACCAGTCAGGGTCAGCCAAATTAATAATGGTTTAACACAACTTCAAGCATGATCAATAGAATTGCTTCTCCAATGATCAAATTTGAATGCTAAGCTGTACGAGAAACACATGACTTCATCACCTGCTGACCTAAGAGTAGGTTCGTGCTGATCTAATGATCCTGTTTATTAGGAGGAAGCTCATTATACTGGGTTGACTGCATACTCCTTGTTCTCTTCTAGCTTCTGCTCATATTCAATTACTGCTTTTACCTTTCTCAATCTTTTTGTCTCCCTTTCCTCTTTCTGGCATATGGATCCCACTGGAGATATTTTCCCAGAAACACGTTTTTTTTCTGCTGTTAATTTCTGATTTTTTCCCCTTTCCTAATTTCATAATGTCCTCTCTGACAGCTTGT
>NC_061825.1:7112187-7114687 GCF_019202785.1 Penaeus chinensis
GGAAGGGAGGGAGGGAGGAAGGGAGGGAGGAGGAAGGGAGGGAGAGGGAGAGGGAGAGGGAGAGGGAGAGGGAGAGGGAGGGGGAGGGAGAGGGAAAGGGGGAGAGAGAGTGAGAGAGAGAGAGAGAGTGAGAGAGAGGGAGAGGGAGAGGGAGAGGGAGGGAGGGAGGGAGGGAGGGAGGGAGGGAGGGAGGGAGGGAGGGAGGGAGGGAGAGAGAGAGAGAGAGAGAGAGAGAGAGAGAGAGAGAGAGAGAGAGAGAGAGAGAGAGAGAGAGAGAGAGGGTGGGAGGTGGGGAGGGAGAGAGAGAGAGAGAGAGAGAGGGTGGGAGGTGGGGAGGGAGAGGGAGAGGGAGAGGGAGAGGGAGAGGGAGAGGGAGAGAAAGAAAAGAAAAGAAAAGAAGGAGTAGGATATGTATATCAGGATAAAGTCATCTTACATAATCTATAGACTACCCACTCCCTTACCTGTTGTGATGGAGCCTGTGCTGGATCAGCAGTGTACATGATATTTAAACCATGAGTACTTGGGACTGCATTTGGAGCAACTTCCTCATCTGGGTTGTTGATCATTATATAAGTTGCATGATCAACCGTAGGGGTCACACCTGGTCCCCCTGCTGGTGTGGTGAGGGCTACACCATATGAACAGTTTACACCATTTTCTCCTGTTCCTCTGATTGGGATAAGTGCTGGTATTGCTAAAGGATCACTGCTGATAAAAATACCATCTTTTGTGGTCACAGATCCACTCAGACTAGCAGATTCCAAGTCAGTCGGCAACAACTGATCTGGGAGGATGTGGGCTGGTGTTCCACTGGGCAACAAAAATTCTGTAATGTCTTTGGATTTAACGGGGTGATTTCCTTGATCAATATGCTGCTGTGATGCCTGCTGCTGCAGCTGCTGTTCTTTTTGCTGTTTGGCTGAAGACTTTTTATCACTATGATGAACCTTACGAATGTGAGATGTAAGATCTCCTTTGACTGCAAAAGACTTACAGCAAATTGCACAAGTATAATGTTTTTCCTTTTCGTGTCTTTTTTTATGCCTTGCGACGCATTTGGCAGTCCGAAAAGCCTTACCACATATGTCACAAGAGTAGGATCTTTCCTGTCTGTGGAAAACCATGTGTTCTAATAGGTATCTGCTATCAACATAGCCCTTCCCGCAAACTTTGCAGATGTTTGGCCTTTCGTTTGTATGGTGTTGTAAATAATGATGTTTATGATCTCGTTTTGCATTAAAACCTATTCCACATAAATTGCATACCCAAGGTTTATCTAGATTATGTAAAACTAAATGTTTGGCTAAATTTCCCCTTGAGCTTAAGACTTTACTGCAAATGTAACAAGTATGAGGATCACGACTACCATGTCCAGCAGGGGGAACTTTATATTCACGCTGACGAATTGGCTTCCCATCACTTCCAAGTTTCCTGACATATTTCCTTTTCTCACTCTTTTCACGTGGTTTTGCTTTGGGGCCCGGCTTTCGCTTTCGTTTCCTCACAGTAACTTCCAGCGGTGGGGTTTGTGGAGGAGTGTCTCCTGGGTTGTCAGCCATTTCTTCCTCCAACTTTGTATCAGCCACATCCTTATTCCACCTAACCTTGGTACTATCATTTTGCAAGGATGAATTAAAGACTGACTTTACAGTGACTGGTGATTTGGCTCTTGTGCTCTTTTTGGCTTTTTGATGTGGGGTTGTGAATTTAAATAATGCTGAAGAAAGCTCCTGAACAGAATGAGTCATATGATGCTGATTTAGTTCCTTGGGATCTGTGAACTCACTGCCACACACAGCACAGTTCCAAGTAGTTTCACAGTCAGGTGATTCTACATTCTTTTCTTGAACTTTCTGTGCATCTTGAGCCTCTTTCATACCGTCATCTGGCTGTGAATCTCCCCGCTCTAATTTCAGATCATAAGATGGATCTTCTGATTCTCTCAAAGGAGACATCAAGGCATCAACAGTAGACTGAGACGTTGTGGTTGCAAATACAACATTGTTTGGGTTTTCTGTGCAGTCCTTTTCTTGGTGTTGCCCCACTGCTTCAGAACTTGTGAATGCTAGGCTGCAGTAGGCGCAAGTCCAAACTACACTACATTCTGGGCTGACTTCTCCTTCATCTCTGATGGTAGGCCTGATAACTTCTGTCTGGCGATACTGGTTGGGTGCAACAGCATTGATGATGCTACTCTCAGATAATTTTGTATGAACTAATGTTCCTGTTCTTGTGAGCATGTTGAAACCATGAGCATTATGTGATGTGTTATCAGTTTCCTGCTCTGCAATAATACGAACCATGTCTAAACTTAGAGAATCATCACTTAGAAGTTTTACAATCACCTGTGGTACTTTTCTGCAGTTGCTGGCCACATTTGGACAATCTGAAGGTGCCACCATTGTTGTTACAACTGCATCTATTGAAGACGATGTAACAAGGTTTCCATCAATCACGCCATCCCCAGAAGTTGTCACAATCTGATTCATGTTCATTG
>NC_061825.1:7122187-7139687 GCF_019202785.1 Penaeus chinensis
CTTGCGGCTTCAGGTCTTCGGTCGATTCGCTATGCACATGAAGTTGGAGGCGTGATGGAGATTGTGGCCAATGATTTCTCAAAGCAGGCAGTGGAGTGCATGGAACGTAACATCACACACAACAAGGTGGAAGACATTGTTACATCTAGTTACAGTGATGCCTCGTAAGTATTGAACTACAGTCTCATTTCTGATATCCTAAATTTAGTATGTAATAATTTTTATTGCGAACATTTTCTCTTTTATGTATTTAATTTAACCATTATTGTAAGAGTTTAAATAATAAGGGAATTAAGAAGTGTTACATTTTAATATTTAAAGAAGTAGATTTACCAAGAATATAATCTCAAAAATGAATAGTTAGAACTTTGTCTAAATATTGTTCCATCTCCATAAATCAGGGAGTAACACACCTGTATATTTTCTGTGTGCTTCTAAAACTCAAATTGTTATTATTTTTCCTTAGCAGGTGAAGATTGTTTGTGGATTTTCTTTTCTTTTTTTAATAGTCAGAATAAACCAGTGTAGTTTGTAAGAAAAAAAAGTACTTCTCAGGAGTATTTGAGTATCCAAAAGAGTGAATTTATAGTGGTAGATTTATGTGTAAATGCATGAATGTTAGAAGTACACTAGTTAAAAAAAAAAAAGTTATATAAATCACAATCCCTAGTACAGGATATACAAGTAGGAACCTTTTTAATACTTTGATTAATGTGGATTAAATTCTTTGAATGAGTCAAATAAAACATGTACTTTGTATATTTTCAGTAATAACCATGAGATAAGATTTTAACGCTGAATTTTTAAAATCAAGCATCCCCTGATCTTGCAATTTGAGGACTGCTTTTATACACTAATAAGAAATTTGTTTTTCTTCTTCAACTGTGCAGTATGGCGATGTACAAGAGCTACGAGCAAGGAAAAAGATTTCATGCCATTGATCTTGACCCATACGGCTCGCCACACGTATTTTTAGACGGCGCCGTAAAGAGTGTGGCGGATGGAGGTATTCTCCTGGTTACCTGTACAGACATGGCTGTGCTGTGTGGTAATTCGCCAGAAACGTGCTACACCAAATATGGAGCTTTATCCATCAAAAGTAAAGCCTGTCATGAGATAGTGAGTTGAAGTGCCAAGTCATGGTTGCAGATTGTATACTGTATTGAATTTATATACTGATAGGCTTCATTTCCAAATTTACTATTTTTTCTCTAGATAGGTGATTTTACTTGATGTCATTCAGTGGATAGTTGACTATAAAATCTTACAAGGTTAAGAAATGCAAATAGTTTTAAAGATTTACTTGGGAAGTTTATGTAAACAATCAGTAACCAAAGGGGAAGTTTAAATACCTTATTATATTTTGCAGGCCTTAAGAATTGTGCTGCAGTGCATTGAGTCCCATGCCAACCGATATGGCAGACATATTGTGCCATTGTTATCTATGAGTGCAGACTTCTATGTAAGAGTTGTTGTTCAAGTATTTACAAGCCAATATAAGTGCAAGGAAAGTTTTTCAAAGGTAAGTACATCATTGTAGTCATCATTTTTATTATTATTGCTCTGATTTTCATACTGCAGTGTATGATCTGGCTGTATTTAATATCGTATGGTTACATTCTTTTGTTTTATTATTAATATTATTATTATTAGTAGTAGTAGTAGAAGTATTGGTAGTAGTAGTAGTGGTAGTGGTAGTAGTAGTAGCAGTAGTAGTAATAGTGGTAGTAGTAGTGGTCGTAGTAGTGGTAGTGGTAGTGGTATTAGTAGTAGTAGTGGTAGTGGTAGTGGTAGTAGTAGTGGTAGTGGTGGTAGTAGTAGTAGTAGTGGTGGTAGTAGTAGTAGTAGTAGTAGTAGTAGTCATGGTAGTGGTAGTAGTAGTGGTAGTAGTAGTGGTAGTAGTAGGGGTGGTGGTAGTAGTAGTAGTGGTAGTAGTAGTAACAGTAGTAATAGTAGTAGTAATAGTAGTAGTAATAGTAGTAGTAATAGTAGTAGTAATAGTAGTAATAGTAGTAATAGTAGTAGTAGTAGTGGTAGTAGTAGTAGTAGTAGTGGTAGTGGTAGTGGTAGTGGTGGTAGTAGTAGTAGTGGTGGTAGTGGTGGTAGTGGTAGTAGTAGTGGTGGTAGTAGTAGTAGGAGTAGTAGTGGTAGTTGTAGTAATAGTAGTAATAGTATTTGAAGTTGTAGTTGTTGTAGTAGTAGTAGTAGTAGTAATAGTAGTAGTAGTAGTAGTAGTAATAGTAGTAGTAGTAGTAGTAGAATCATTATTATAATAATTAACATTGTTGTTGGTGTCATCATTAATTCTTGGTGAACTATTAATTTATGTATGTATCAGTATTCATTAGTATTATAATGTAATCATTGTTAGTATTTACCTTTCTGTATCATCTGTAGAGGATAGAATTCCTAAATCTGCTGATTATTGTAACTGTTTGTCCAATTGGCCTTGGAGCAGGTGAAAACAAGGTAGGTACTGAGGCAGAAATGATAGTCTAGTATTATAGAAGGAGTCATAATTTGATCATGGCAAGTGAGTTAGAGATCTTAGCAGCAGCTGTGTAACAATATAAGGGTTAATAATTTTGTCTGAAGAGGTATTTTACAACACAAAATAGTACAAACATAATCTTGTATGTGATAAGCATTAATATAGTGATTATGAAATGGAATTAATTCTTATGAAAATAAGCAAATCTACAGCCAAGTAAGCTTATATGTATTCAAATATTGATTTGGCTATATCAGAAATAGATAGTTAGCATTCTGCATTAATTTTGACAAATCTATTTCATCGTGTTTAGGTAAGGAGTATGTGTAAAGCGAAAGGGCAAAGTTAGGAAATAGGGGAATGGATAATTACCTCTGTGGCATTTATTTCTGCTTTATAATACAAGATGTTAATCATAATACCTTTATAACATGGATTTCAGTAACTTACCTCACAAATCTTCTTTTGTTACACAAGATGGCAATTATATTCTAACAAAGTATGCAGTCTTATGCATGTTTATTGATGATAAATGTGCTGTCATATCATAGGGAATAATCACAGACACTGGATGACGCCTCTTCATGACATAAATCTCCATGTCCTGATAGCTGGGATGAGGCCTTGAGCAGCCAAAAATGAACCAGATCGTCACACAGGCATAGATTGGCCCACACTGAAATACACCCATCCTCACCAAAGTTTATCAAAAAAAATTTGTCTGTTCTTATTTGGCTGAAGGGGATTGCTTTAATTGTTCTGTGGTTCCTATGAGTAGATAGGCATTGAAAGATGCACTCATAAACTTGGAAATTAGTCATTAACATTTTCACATCGGAATATTAATGATTGATTATGGATTAAAAATAGATGTGATATAATAAACATTTTTACTATTTCTTTTACAGGTTTCTTGGCTTTACCAGTGTGTAGGATGTGAGACAACTACATTGCAACCTTTGGGACGTGTTGTAGTTAATGGGAAAAGTGTGAAGTACCAGTTGTCACCTGGTCCTGCAGTTAGTCAGTCTTGTGACCATTGTGGCCACAGATACTCAGTTGCAGGCCCCATCTGGAATGCACCTATACATAACAAAGATTTCATTCACAAATTGAAAGAGTCCCTTGTTGAGGACGAATTTACAACATTCCGCCGTATATATGGTACTTTGACTATGATGGAAGAAGAATTGACAAATGTGCCTCTGTATTATGTTGTAGATAAGTTGGCTGCAGTGGCTGGTATTAATCTGTGTAAAATGGTACAGTTTAGATCAGCTATTTTGAATGCAGGATACAAAGTTTCTATGTCACATGCATGCAAAAATTCTATTAAGACTGATGCTCCTGCACAGGTTATATGGGACATAGTTAGGGCCTGGGAGAAATCAAACCCTGCCAACAAGGAAAAGATGGCTCCAGATAGGCCTGGGAGAAGACTTCTGGAGAAGAAATCCGAAACGGAAATCAGCTTTGAAATACACCCCGACAGCAATCCTCAGTCCAGAAAGCAGGAGCTTCTTAGATTTCAAGTGAAACCAGAGAAGAACTGGGGGCCGAAGTCTAGAGCAAAAACTAGTTTATTTCACGGGAATCAAGAAGATAAAAGGTCACGTAACCAAGGGAAGAAAAGGAGAATTCATGCAAATGCTGAGCAGTTGCCAACAAAGCTGCCAAAAGAAGAAAGTGACTCACATGTAGGAAAAGAAACCAGTGCCTAATGAAGAAAATTGAAACTGAACACCTTATGTTCAAATCTCTCTTAATGTTTTCATTGTTTGACCTTTTTTTCTGAATACATAAGCCTACTTGCACACTCATAATACCAGTCTCTCACACACACACACTTTTAAGTGTGTTGTGTAATGCATTCTCAACAATATTATTCATCAGAAAAATTGTATTTAATAGTTAAAATTGAAAATTGTTGATTATTATTGCAGTATTCATGTCTTAATGGAGACATTTACAAGGCAAATAATTCTGTTTTTAAAGATAATTCTCTTTCAAAGATTTTATTTATGTCATATTTTTACTCCGTTTTGATGATAATTTTAAGATATCATATGTTCATGTGTATTAAATGAATGATTATCTACCATTATTTGTAAATAAAGAAATTGGACACATTTGTGATTATTAAACACACATATCACCTTGTCACCATGGAAAGCCCAATTAATCATGGGATGACATGTTATGCAAAAACAAAAGAAAATAGAAAGAAAAAAGAAATACAAGGATATATGGTATATTTTTTGTGGAATCTCTTCTGATTCCCCTCCCCCCCCACACATCTATGTATCTGTCTATTTGTTGATCTATCTATCTACCTATACATCTATCTCCGTGTCATCCCCAGTCCAAGGTCAATTTCTGTGGCAGACAAAGTAATGCAAGGGACATAATAAGACGAGCACCCTTGACTGCAGGAACATAGAGCTTTCCTGGTTCATACTTTGTCCAAAGTCAAACCCTGTGTAAAACCATTTGGTGCTGTACCACTGGCGTGGTCTAGGCAGAAGCCAGGAGAGAAGGCAATGAGCTTAGACACTACAAGTGGGTGTCATTGCTCACAGGAACACAAAGGTGGTCCTCTGCTCTAGGTCTCTTCTAGGGGAAAATCTTGGGGTGAGTTCCAACAAATGGCAGCTTCAGTTTAGGTAAATACGAACAGATAAGAAAAGGGTGTCACACTGAATAGCAAGTTTCCATGCAATTGATTAAAGTGAAACAGGATGTCAGTAATCCCAAGTAAGAAATCAGATGTCTGGCAGCATACGCAACTACACACTGAATAGTCAATCAATTAGTGTGGCTAATGCCAGAAGGTGAATGACCACATCCTCCAATTCTAACCAGGAGGGTCCCTCTTAGTGAGCTGTCTTTTAGGTCTGTGGCCCATCTCATTTTCTTTGAGACAGAATTGGTTGATTTACCCAAGCCACAGTTTTCTTGGCTGTTCGAACTGCCTCCTCCACCACAGTTTGTATCTAAAGGAGACAGCTGGGTGGGTAGGATCATCCTCTGTGAACTGAGACAAGTCTTTGTATGGCCTAGTTGGCAGTCTTGGTGCAATTGACAGGTCTCATGCAGTAGTCATGGTTGGACGTTTGTTTCTGCAAACAGTACCAAGAGATTCAGTACAAGGACCTGTTGGGACCTGCCACCAAACAAATGCAGCAAAATTGTTAAATTATATAGTTTTATGTGCTCTCGATGTCCTCCCCACAATCAGACTCTCAATGGTTCTTGGTCCAGATCTCTACACACTAAGACTGCCTCACTGCCAAATTCGCTGAATTCACGGAAAAGAAGCTAGACGTGCCCCCCACCACTATATATAACGTTTTCAGTACCAGTATATGAGGACCACAAGTCCGAAAGACGGCACCAGGCTACCTGGTGGCAACCAGAATATAATATGTGAGCCAAGGGTGCACCGGCAGATATCAGTGCTGTAAGAATGTGACAACCGCATGCTGTTTTATCACCCTTCATCTTGTAGATCGCTTTATATTAGGTTAGGATTATCTTTTTATGGATAATTTCCTAAGACTGGCCAATAGTAGTATGGCAGGTACCTTGAAGGTGAGGGTTTGAGAGTATGCTTCTTCTTATTTAAGCTATGATTACCTACTTTAAATGCATCGACTGATTGCTGTCCGTCGTTGACTGTACGTACACCATGCTTTACTGGTTAATCGTTGCTTCAATACGCTTGGATGCCGGCAAAGCGCCTTTCACGGTCGCTGCGCCGTCAACTTGATGCGGCGCTTTACTACCCACAGTGGCTAGCTGATTGTTATTGAGTGTATATGAATCCTATGAAAAGCTGAATCACCTGTAGGGTATAAACTTGATGTATCTTAAATGGGTCTAATAGCAGTGGGTCCGTGATGGTCTTTTACTGATTAAGTTTATGACTTGAGTACAGCCAACGGCAGAAGTAGGACATGATCAGGGTGGTGAGAGGCCATGCTCTTGGCTAATGATTGTTTGAGTTAAAAATATATCACCGCCCGATTGGGATAACTTGCAAACATCGATGCTTGTACATTTTTTTTTTCTGAAGTGAGTCTAGGACACTGGATGGCTTTAACAGAATTGTGATACCATTATATTGTTCTGAGGGGAAAGGAGGTTGAGAGCGTTTGTCCACCAGGGGGCACCCATAATGATCCTGACATACTCATTTTCAGACTGGTTCAAGCCTGTCCATCGTTGTTGAAGAACACGCGTGTGGAATTCATGTTGAACAAATTGCAATTAGAACAATGAAGGGAAGTACAGGAAAACACACGAATATGCCGAAGGCCTTTACGCATTTACTGCTTCATCAGGGCACTGGAGGTTCTGTCCCTGTACATGAAGCATTGAACCTTTGACAACCAGTATCAATGCCAAGGCCTTCCGGTTGGCTGCAGAGATCTTTAGTTCTGCTCTGCATCCTCAAATATATGAGATCCAGACAGCTGTGGTCCTGAGATGCCCCAATCTTAAGTAGTTAGTGCTCTGAATGAGAACTCAGGAACCTGACTCTGATAGGTATGTTCCTGAAGTAGTCCCATTACAGAGAACGTGCCCTTACTTCCCTTTCTTATTAAGGTCTTGAAAATAGCAAGAAGGCTTGTCATTTCGAAGGCCTTCCCCAAATCAAGAGCGACAACCACAACGGCAACAGTACCAGTGTTCAGAAAAGTGGCTAAATTGTAAAGGTGTTCTTTCCCTCGTATGTACCCCTCTACTCACTCATTTCTTTTTAGAGGTACCTTATCTCTGTTGCTAGCAGCCAAGTGTACGCATGTGTACTGCCTACTCATGATGAGTCTATATTATGGTTAACTTATATAATAGTTATTTTTTTTATCTTAGATAACTTTGAATATATAGTAACGTAATGTATTCATCACTCGCAGAAGGCGTGAATCTGAATAATATTCTGGGAAGAATTAAAGATGAAACCGTTTATTTTTGGTGATAGTGAAGAGTAGACACTGTTTTTGTATTTATTTTCTGTTTTACTTACAAAGGGACATGCATAAAATGAACAGTAAAGCCATATATTAAATCGTGCATTATACGAATAGTGCTTCCACTGTAATGCATTGTTAGTCTCAATCTTCAGGTCTATCTGTGTGTGTGTGTGTGTGTGTGTGTGTGTGTGTGTGTGTGTGTGTGTGTGTGTGTGTGTGTGTGTGTGTGTGTGTGCGCGTGTGCGCGTGTGCGCGTGTGCGCGTGTGCGCGTGTGTGTGTGTGTGCGTGTGTGTGTGTGTGTGTGTGTGTGTGTGTGTGTGTGTGTGTGTGTGTGTGTGTGTGTGTGTGTGTGTGTGTGTGTGTGTGTGTGTGTGTGTATAAAATTATAAATATATATATATATATATATATATATATATATATATATATATATATATATATATATGCATGCATTAGAGATGCATTCTTTTCCGAATCATATGATATGGACCACAATGGGCGAGAGGTGCAGCGATAATAGTATTGATGACAATAATAAGAATAAGAATATATAAATTATATTGTATATATATTATCAGAATTGATGATAACACTAGTGATGTTGGTATTAATGTGCGAACTGGCAACTCGTAGGGACAAGTGAAAGTCTAGAGTTTATCTTCATTTTTTATCAGCAAATCATATGAGGTGAGAGTGCTTGTCTTGAAAAATCCAGAATTAATTGACATCGAAGCCAGTTGGGACTTTCTTCAATACTGGGTGAGGTAATTGCAGCCTTCTCATATTAAGGTTTAAAGGACTTGCTAGAAACTGTGTCTATATCAAGCGATGGCGAGACCCGTTTGATTTTTTCTTCTGCTCCAGCACTTATATTCTAGCCAGATAGCGGTAAATGACATCTTTGGAACTATATAACATCCCTGGGAATTAATTATCAAATAAGGAACCAGTTCAAGGTCTGTCATGTCAGATTAGAGGTGGTGCTGTTGGTTTTTGCCGGAGTGCCGTTTCGGTCTCCTAGTGCAGTCCTTATGGGAATATGCCAGTATGACTCAAACTTATGAAGAATTAGCCAAAGAGGTTCTAAACAAGGTATTCTGGTTTACCTGATGCTATGCAAAAGGTACTGACAAAAATGAAATTTCTTTTGTGTTGGCAGTAAGATAGGAACATTCAGGGTTTCAAGTTGTGTATAAATTTATTTTATATTTTTTACATTGTGTTCAGATTCCTGCATTTTATAATGTATGTTTTGTAAATATAATAGGAAATCTACAACTTACACAGCACAATATTAATCAGTGTGGGATTACATTTGATGTTAAATATAGGCATCTGGTATTCGCGTCAATAATGAAAATTTGCAGATTTTTAAAGAAATAGTGTATTATAAAATTTTCTGTGTATCATGGGGCTTCCATGTGCACCCAATGGTCACTGAGTAAGTTATAGATCAAGAAATAAGTGGTATTTTACGAGAAGATCTTTGCATATTTTTTCTAGATATTAGATATTAGAATACTTATTCCATTATATTCATTTGGAAATTTGGATATTAGAATTTATTCAGAACAAACCATGGTAATAAATGTATATTAAGGAAAATGCACAAATTTTCCAGTAGTGTATATCAATGGTGGATGCTTAAGTGCTCAGGAACACCAATTCTTAATTTTTTTTCCCAGTATAATGAAATTATAGTTTTATATGATAAGTTTATGAGAGGTATGTATGTGTATACATATGTACAATACACATGTATATAAGTGTAAATGTATATATGTATATATATTTATATGTGTATGTTCTGTATATATACATACGTATATATGTATTTATATGTATATGTATTTGTGTATATATATCATATACCGTATGTATATGTATGTGTATATATTATGTATATATATATATATATATATATATATATATATATATTTACTTATAGTGCATGTGTGTGTGTGTGCATGTGTAGGTATATATATGTATATATATGTAGATATGTGTATATGTTTATATATATGTATATATATGTATATATAAGTATATATAGCAGTGTGTGTGTGTGTCTATACATGTGTGTTTATAAGTATATATGTATATTTGTGTATACATATATAAATATATATACACATGCACATATATATCATTATATATATTTTATATATATATATAAATATATATATATATATATATATATATATGTGTGTGTGTGTGTGTGTGTATATATATGTGTATATATATGCATGTGTGCGTGTGTGTGTGTGTTTATGACTATATGATACATATACATACATAAACAGATATATGTGTATATATATAATATATATATATATATATATATATATATATATATAGACATAAACAGACATATATGTACATGTATATGTATTTATACACACACACACACACACACACACACACACACACACACACACACACACACACACACACACACACACACATATATATATATATATATATTTATATTTATGTATATATAATATATATAGACATAAACATATATATATGTATTTATATACATATGTATATATGTATTTATATATTCATATATAAATAAATAAATATATATATGTAAGTGTATATATATATATATTATATTATGTTTATATGCATATATATATGCATTTATTTATGGATATAAATGTATATATGTATATGTATATGTATGTATATATATGTATATAAAAATATAAATATATGTATTTATACATATATAAATATAAACATATATTTATTTATTTGTTTATTCATATATATATCTATATATGTTTACATATATTCATATATATGTTTATACACACACATACGTGTATATATATATATATATATATATACATATATATATATATATATATATATATATATATATATATATATATATATATATACATATATACATACACGGTCGTTGGTGATTTGTCAGCTCGTCTGATATACATAAATAAAGAGCATTTATGCATGTTCTTTAGTGTTTCTGATGTATGTTTTAAGTATATGTATATTTATATATGTATATATATAATGTATACTAATTATATATATATATATATATATATATATATAATATGTGTGTGTGTGTGTGTGTGTGTGTGTGTGTGTGTGTGTGTGTGTGTGTGTGTGTGTGTGTGTGTGTGTGTGTGTGTGTGTGTGTCCATATATCTATGTTTGTATGTATGTCTCACTCACTCAGACGTTACATGCCAAAGCCAATCACGCGCTTTTAGCAAGACCAACCAAGCTAGGGTTTAACCGGCTCAAGCGTGGGTTGATCAGTTGTTGTTTTTTTACGACGAGTTCACTGCGATTCAGTGCTAAGGCAGGCATATATGATCTGGAGCCTGAATTTGAAAGGTGTGGCTTTGTATATATAATGCAGTTGATGCAGTAATTGGCAAAATAATAATTCCGAATATATGGTAGTACAACACATAGTGAAATGATACTTATGAAAATGATCCTGCCTTCTCCAATATATTAAGCGAAGTTCTTAAGCAACTCCGCTCTCCATAGCTTTCAGGCCCTCCAACCCCTCGAGTGAATCATGCAGTGATATACAGTAAAAGTAAAGTAAGTTTTTAGCACCATGCAGGCAAATAGAACAATATTCTGCGCAGAAGACTTTACTTTTGTATTGTGTGGAATTTATGTTAGTAATGCTCCTACATGTATATTTTATATTATCAGTTAATTCCACTGCTGTTAAGAGGGAACTTAGTAGCAGTTGTGATTCATAATCACGCTAGTTAATAGTTTTTTTTCTTGAATGTCGCGTAATTTTGTGATTTTGGTTTTCAGATTCCCGACTCCTCCGCCATGTCAACCGCAAAGCATCTGCTGAAGCGCCTGGTAGTTTTCCCGCTGATTATTCTCACGAGCCAACTTCTCCACATCGCCAAGCAAATAATCTTAATCAGCTTAGATTTATTTATGCAAAAGAAGCATGCAGGTGTTGTTAGAACTCCGGAGGGAAGGTTCCAAGGCCTAGAAGCAGTGGGATATGCTTTCAAGGCCAATTATGTGGAACTGCCCATTGGAGGAGGAAAAACACTGCCTAGAGTTCATTATATTGATGAAGGTTGGTATCGGGTCCGACTTTGTAGGATAGGTAGGGAAGGAAGACATTTAGACTTCAGATTGCAGTTGACTTTGTAGTGCGTATGTTGGTTGTTTGAAGTTTTTTTTTTTCTTATATGTGGTGGTGGTTCATAGACATTTTCTGCTTTCCTATCAGCATCCTTTGGTGTCATTTTGTATACCTTCACCATAACTTATAATGGAAAGTTGCTATATTAAGAGTTAATATTGACATGAAATAATCATGACACTGCAGATCGCTTTAAGGTGCTTTAATGATTTTTTTTTCTGTCTTACATTGTACATGTCTATTTTTATTGCAGGGCCTTCTGATGCAAAGGAAACTATCCTGTGCCTCCATGGTGAGCCAAGTTGGTCCTTCCTGTATCGGCATATGATTCCTGTGTTCACAAAGGAAGGCTATCGTGTCATTGCACCGGACTTTATAGGTTTTGGAAAATCCGACAAGTTTACTTATCCCGACGCTTACAGTCATGACTTACATAGAATGACCTTGCGATTACTTTTGGATTATCTTCGAGTGAGTGATGTTACACTTGTATGCCAGGACTGGGGAGGCTTGACAGGCCTTTCCGTTGTGAAAGACTCCCCGCACTTCTTCTCTAGATTAGTTGTGATGAATACTGGTCTGCCGGCAGGGACTCAACTCTCCTTATCCACGATCGACAAGGCCACTCCTTTCCTTTTATGGCGCGGCTTTGCGCAGCTTTTCGGCACAGCCCTTCCTGTGTACCACGTATTCAAGAAAGCCTTACGGAATGCCCATCCCGCGGTGTTGGATGGCTATAATGCGCCATTCCCATCCTCAGAATACAAAGCAGGAGCTGCTAAATGGCCTCTTTTAGTTCCCCTGACGTCGAACACGCCGGTGGCCGTCGACATGCAGGAAACCCGTGACTTTCTGAGCCAGAAATGGAAATCTCCCTTTCTAATTCTGTTCTCTGATCGAGACCCTATTACAAGAGGGCAAGATAAAACTTTTCTCAAGCTTCAGCCGCACGCCACGTGTAAGACAGTTCATGAGGCGGGACATTTTCTTCAAGAAGACAAAGGGGAAGAAATTGCATCTCATATTGTCAGTTTCATTAATGGAAAACTTTAATGTTAGCATGTTATAAATTGTATTTGTTATAACGGCCTGCGTTGTATCATTTATATATATATAATATATATGTATGTGTATATATATGTATATGATATGTACATGTGTATACATATATATGTATATATATGCATATGTATATTTATATGTTTACAGATATACACATGTAATTGTTGGTGCAGCTGTAAATACAATATATTGCATATCTTTGCTTATTATTTTCATGTGTAATTTTAACAACTATTCACCAGGGCAAGCTAATAATGACGTCAACACTATAAGCAACAATAAGTCTGCCACGAGTTTTATGTTATATCTTATAAATCACAAGCCGCTAATGACCTTGGATGTTGACGCGGCAGATAAATTTAAATAATCATTCAATTAAAACACAAAGAAGACGGGATTCTACTAAATTCAAAACAATAATTTACATTTTACCCTAATCATTATGGAAAAGTGAAATTAAATAACTGTTGTCCATTTTAGACACGCATGACGAAATATACATATAAAACCAAAAGTCATATACAAGAATATCAAAAATATCACAGGAGGGAAAGTCCAACCATCTGCAGGTTGTATGAAATCTAATGAAGGGTGTATTTTAATGGAAAAGGAATCAATCTTAACCCGCTGGTCAGAATACATCAAGGACCTATTTAATGACAACAGAGGACAGAAACCTGAGATACACAAGAACCTGGAAGGTCCAAAAATACTGCAATCCGAAATAAGATCTGCAGTGAAGAAAATTAAAAAGAACAAAGCCCCAGGCCCAGATGAGATTGTAATTGAAATGATAGATGCTCTGGAAGACTACGGTATCCAGCGTCTAACTACAATTACAAACATCATTTATGATACTAGGGAAATCCCTGATATTCTTTTGAAATCAATTTTTATAGCGCTACCCAAAAAAACAGGTGCTACTGAATGCGAGCTTCATCGTACCATCAGCCTGATGAGCCACATCATGAAAATATTGAAGGTTCTGATGCAAAGAGCAAGACGATGCATAAAAGCCAAAATAAGCACTGAGCAGTTTGGTTTTGTAGAAGTTTCTGGTACAAGAAATGCGGTTTTCATCTTGAGAATGTTAAGTGAACGTGCAATAGAGATGCAAAGGAAGCTCTTTGTGTGCTTTATAGACTATACAAAAGCATTTGACAAAGTTAGACACGAAGACCTTCTGGACATATTACAACAACTGGATATGGATGGAAAAGATTTGAGAATAATTCGCAACCTATATTGGGAACAGTCTGCAGCAGTCAGAATAGATGGCGAGGTCAGCAAATTTATCAACATACAAAGAGAAGTAAGACAAGGACGTGTCTTCTCTCCTGACCTATTTAACCTCTACAGTGAAAATATCTTAAGAGAAATTAGTAATATAAGGGGAATAATAACAGGAGGTTAGAATGTAAATAATATCAGATATGCAGACGACACGGCATTGATAGCAGAATCCGAAGAAAAGCTGTAGAAATTGTAAGAGAAGGTTAAAACAGAAAGCGAATTGAGGGGTTTGACAATAAATGTTGAAAATTTTACTTGTTTAGGAAGCATGACTACATCAGATGGAAAATGCAATACTGAAATAAAGAGACAAATTGCCATGGCAAAGGATGCCTTACAAAAGCTAGATAGCATTCTAAAAGACAGGAAACTGAGTATGAAGATAAAGAATAAAATACTAAAGTGTTATATTTATTCGGTCCTTTATGGCAGTGAATGTTGGACAATTTCACCAACAATGGAAAGCAAACAGGTTGAAGGCTGCAAAAATGTAATTTCATAGAAAAATGCTGAGAATATCTTGGACAGAACATGTGTCAAACGAATAAGTAGTAATGAGAGCAGAAACAAAGAGAAGTATAATGACATCCATCAGACAGAGACAGATGAGTTTTTTAGGGCATATAATGCGCAAAGAGAGTTTAGAGAACAAGTCTCTCACAGAAAAGGTTGAAGGAAAACGTAGGAGGGGAGGGCCAAGGCTAACTTACGTCAATAGCCTGAGCAGATGCCTGCACATGAGTAAGATCGAGTTATTGAGGGCTACCAGAGATAGGATTTTGTGGTGAACCATCGTCGCCAACGTCCGTATCGGATAGGGCACCCAGAGAGAGAGAGATGACTGATTTGAAACGAGTATGAAAAACTATGGAATGCATAATTATAATTTTGGAATACAGTTATTTTACAGAGATCAGTTATGGTGTATTTCTTATCAATATGAGATTATAAGCATTCCTATGATGAAATGAAAACTACGGCATTTGGTGTATTTAAAGCATACATGAGAAGATTAGGTTATCAAAACCTTCACGTTCACATTCGGAGACACGTTAGATACCTAAAACGAAACGCTTGCCATCATCTCGGGCCCGTCAACCAATCACTGTCGGACTGGCTTGCGCCTCATCCAATCGCCGTTGAGTTGCCTTGTGTCGTTAGCCAGAGCCGTAGTGGCGGCGGACCTCCACCGGAAAGAGGCGTCCGATATTATGGTCGGTCTGATATCCCACCTGACAGGAGAAAGAGAGCCCTGGACTCCTGCTTGGAGTCGGCATTGAAACCAAGAAGGCATTACATTTGATACAAATCGCCCAGTGGAAATTAGATGTTTAGGGCAAAGGAACAGGAAGCGGAGGGAGGCAACAAGATGAGTAAGGAAAGAACCAAGTGACCGTGGTTAGATTGCAAAATATTTGGTATTTGCTCGTCAGTATTATCATCATTACTGTTATAACCATTGTTTCATCATTTCCACAATATATTCAAAATTATTCTGTACCTCAACGATATAACCTGACTCAAAAATATAAAAGAAATGGTGTTTGTTGAAGTAATTCAGTCAAGAAGACAAGTAAATGTCGGTGATCATTAGAATTATCTAATTGTCTGATTCAGACACAGAGCTCACTCACAATGGATATGATAAGATGTATAACCTTATGCAACTTCCACTTTTCATATGAAGAACAACGTCATCCCCTTCTTATGTCCTCTTATCCTATCCGTTAACTAATTTGCCACGACACTTTATCATGAGCCTCACCCTAGTGCTGTATTTTGAATACGCTGCTAATGACCTTTGGTGTTAGGCAGTGTCCTACATTCATACAATACTCGTACACACTGAAGGAAGTAACTGCCACCATGGTACTCCAGCATCAAACTTGAAAGCAGTATAAGTATGAGTTACCAAGAAAATGATTTTGAAAAAAAAAAAAAAAACATTGTTCACATATAAAGGCAAAGTGAAATACAGGACAAAGAGAGACTATTTTGACAAGCACGGAACTGAATAGTTTATTTTTCAAACATAACGAAATGTTACAGAAATACATTTTACCAGTAATACTTACCATTACTTCTTAATATTAATGCAATAAGCTAACCATGCGCCCACATTCATTATATAGTACCCAGCTAAACCTTTGACTTTTTATTTGATGCAAGCAGCATGCAGGGTGCCTTGCTGGCAGGGGCGTCATTTCAGCTTTTTCGGGGGGCGGGGTAGGCAACGGAAGCGAACAAAAATGTTGAAAAATTAGGTATTCTAGGGGTACTTTTAAGCAATAACCGGACCTCCCCCCAAAAAATTGACGCCCCTGGTAACTGTGCAGAACGACCTGGCCACTGAGCTGCTGCCTACATAACCATCAATGGCGGGGTAAATTGGCTTTCTCTCTGGAGTACAGCATCTCCGTCACTGCGGGTGATGCTATAGTTTATCTATCTATACATTCATTTAATATGTTTGTATAAATATGTTTGATATATATATAAATATATATATATATATAAGGCAGAAGTTTGAAAAAAATAAATCATAATGTTCGGTATACTCACACACGCACACGCACACGCACACGCACACGCACACGCACACGCACACGCACACGCACACGCACACGCACACACACACACACACAAATTACAGCTTCGAGTCACGGGTGATTTTTCTTAGTGAAGTCGTTACTCTGCTTCTCAGCTGAAAAAGAAATGGTAAATTTACATTTTTGTTGTATAGGAAAGTATATAGATGCACACAAACACACACACACACACACACACACACACACACACACACACACACACACAAACGCACACACGCACATACATGCACACACACACACACACACACACACACACACACACACACACACACACACAAACGCACGCACACACACACATGCACACACACACACACACATATACATATACACATATATATATACATATATATATATGCACATATATATGTATATACATATATATACACACATATATGCATATGTATATATATATATATATACACCTATACACATATATATACATAAGTATATATATGTATCTATATGTATTTGTATATACATGTGTTTACATATGTTTATATATATGTATACATATGTATATATGTATATATATGCATATATACATATATATACATACATATATATATATATATATATATATATATATATATTATAGATAGGGACAGAAAAAAAATGACTTGCCTCCTTCCACTTGTTCCGATTGCAAACTGTCACAACGAATATTATGGGCCCATGAAGACCGGTGATAACGTCAATCAGTACCTGGCTGCCGGGAAAGACGTTACAGTGAGTGGCCTTCTATTATCATTATTATCATTATTATTATTATTATTATTATTATTATTATTATTATTATTATTATTATTATGTATATAAACACATATATTTTTTATTATTTTTTTTCTTTCACCTCGCGATCCTCATAAAATGCAAACTGCAGCTAGGTTTTGGGAGTCACTG
>NC_061825.1:7144687-7154687 GCF_019202785.1 Penaeus chinensis
AACAAAACCTTGCACTTACCTTTCCTCAGTCCCACACAGTACAAGCCATGAACCTCAGGGCACTCTCCACTATCCACTAGCTCTGTTGTCGACAGGAAAGCCTTATATTACAGCTTATTAGCGGATGACCACATTACGTCATCTTAGGAAATGAAGAATGATATCTGAGGTACTATGAACTGTCCGAGGCGAAAAAAATGGTTATAATATTAATTTACTCGACCCTCCATGATTCATCAAAAATCTTGCAATATCCGATTTTTCTCTACTCTTTTTCAAACCTAAGTGAGAAAACTAGGGAGGCTAGGGTCAAGCAGTCATGCCGCCATTGGCACTCACAATGGTCCGTGAGCGCCGTCACAATGGCTATTGGCTGCGTATATCCTCTCATCACTCCTGTTGCTGTTAGACACTGGTTCTGACACTCAGCTTTCCCTTGTTGGACTCCGTGGTGGGTGGGGGCGTGAGAGGATGATGCACTTACCAATTTATGGAAAAAATTATAAAACACCCCCAACAGACTGATAAAAATGTTGACGAACCGTGAAAGGCCCAGACCACGGCAGTCACGACGAAGCCATATGTGCCTTCCGGTGGCAACAGAAAGCCCAATGCACAGGATGACACTGTCACCCCTGCTGCTAAGGTGGACAAGACCGAAGCCAATGGGTCTGTCCACCGAATAGTCAAACATCTTGACTCGCGAGCTGGCCTCTCCAGGCCAACAGCTAAGCCCGGGAGGCCCCTGAGTTCTCAGACGGCCTCCCCGATTTAGAGGGGAGAGCAGGCTGAACCAGCCGCATCTGCTGCTGCCTCCACAAACAAGCCCGAAAGCCGAAAGGGCGGGACGAAGCGTCCGAGGCCGGAGATCGACTCTGATGAAGAGTCGGGACCCCCTAAACGCTTTGCCCAGTTCAAAGTGCCAGCTAAACCCGAAGGCTTCGACAATGCCTACCAATTGGTCAGGGCATTGGAGTTGCAACGGAAAATCCGGTTGTCGATCCGGGTCGCCCGACATCAGGGCATGATCATAATGCCCAAAGATCAAGCTACCTTGAATTTCCTCCGGGAAACGAAGGAGCTAGCCGATGGGAGGAAAGTGAGTATTTCCCCAATAAGTCCCGAGAAAAAGAGAACCAAGATGGTGCTACTTGGCTTTTCAGTCTCGTACGATGTGGAGCTGATCGCTTCACACCCACAGGTCGTGCAGGCTTCCCGAATGTCGAAGGGGAAGACTCCAACCAGGCAAGTCCTGGTGACCATGAAAGGTGCCCCAACCACTACCCTTGATCTGGGTAACTGGGACACCTACAACCTTCGAACGTATGTGCCAGAACCACTTCGGTGTTTCAAGTGCCAGAAATACGGTCACCACCAGGCTAACTGTACAGCCAAGCCTAAATGTGGTGTCTGTAGCAAGGCACACAACACAGAGGTATGCCTCAAGGCATACAAAGAGGAAAAGAGGGAAAAGAGGAGCCTGACTTGCTCTGTCAGGAAAGAGGCGGCCCTCAGCCGACAAGAGGTTGCTCAAAACCGACCAGACTTTGTTCCTGCCCCACCGGGCACCCATGTCTGGGGAAGGAACAGAAGCGAAAAGGCCTCCCGACCTCCTAAGAGGAAGGAAGCCGCCCCCCAGCCGACACCGGATGTCTCCAACAAAAGGGAGTTTCCGACAATGCCAAAGGTGCAGAAAAAGAAACTAAAGAAAAAGGTTCTAAGAGCACCACAAAAACTCCCCAACAGATGATCATCTCTTTGACGAGGACGACATAACTCTCCTGTTAACTGCTGTTGTCTCAGCAGTAGCAACAGCCCTGGGGAGGTCGAGTGAGGAGGCCGAGAAGGCAGTTTCGGTCGCCATGACGGCAATGACCCAGACTGTCGCAGCCCTGAAGGGAAGAAAGCTGGTTAGAGCAAAACCAGCCTCACCCTCACCCCAGGACGAGACTCCCCTCCCCACTCCAAACCAGGCCATGCCTTCACAGGCAGAGCCAAAACAGGCTGAATCTGTGCAGCCAGAGCCAGATCACGCTGACCTTGCCCAGGCAAGACCAGCAAGGCCAGCCAAGAAAAAGCCTGAGAGAAAAGCCGAACCAACCAAAGTCAGAGCTACCAAAGGCTCTCCACCTCCCAGTGGACCCAAGGATAGCCTGACAACAGACGAGGAGCCCTCAACTAGCGAGGACCTCGCAATGGAGTTGTCACTCCTACGATGTCTCTGATGTAACTATCACTGAGTAACATCATGACACACCATCTAAGCATCCTACAGTGGAACATCAATAGCTTCTCTGCAAAGAACGCTTTTCTCCAAGCAGTAGTGCGATCAAGGAACATTGACATTGTCATGCTCCAGGAGACATTAACAGTGGACACTGTTCGCTTCTCAGGGTACCATGCCTTCACACTGCCACGAACACCTGGCAAGAGAGGCTTGATCACCCTTGTGAGAGCAACAATCCCCTGCTCCGCAATAGCCGATGCATTGCACTGTGGAGACGATGTTGAATCCCTTGCCGTTGAGGTTCACCTGGCCGGGGGGCCCCTCAAACTGTACAACGTGCACAGCCGGCCACGCTGTAGAAGTTTAGACATCAGCCAGGTCTGTGCTTCTGCTGCACACGACCGAGTGATCATAGGGGGAGACTTCAATGCACACCACCCCATCCTGGCTCCCTGCCGGGCACCGGATGCGGCCGGCTATCACATAGCCGACGTGCTAGAGACATTCCCTGAGATCGCTCACCTCAACACCCAAGAGCCAACGCATGTCAGAGGAGGGGTCCTAGACCTCACCCTGGCCACTGCGACTCTGGTGGGGAGGATTGGCTGGCGTGTCAATGAGACCGTCACAAGTGACCATTACGGCACTATAACTACCTTCATGGATGCTGGCCCAGCCGAAATCCTAAGACCGAATCCAAGATGGAAAGCAGACAAGGCCAACTGGCAGGCGTTTCAAAACGCCTTGGCCCTCTGTCTGAGATGCAACGATCCCCCACAAAGCGAAAATGTGGAAGTGCTCGAAGCTAGCCTGCTAAATGCCATTAATGAAGCAGCCTCACAGACCATACCCAAAACTCGGCCTGGGTCCAGAAGTCACAAAGACACCTGGTACTTCAATGACGAGATCAGGGAGGTCAACCACAGGGTGAACATGTGCCGAAAACTATTCCGAAGGCAAAGAACCCCTGACAACTTATCCCTCCTAAGGGAGGCTGTCACGGATGCCAAGGAAACTGCCAACAGAGTCAGGCAGGCAGCTACGTTCACAAATAAATGTTTAGCAAGATGATAAACGAACATGGACTGGGGCCCCATGATTTACAGCTAGGGCGCCAAACTGGGGCCCCTGATCTCAAATAAACGGCTTCATACCGGGGCACCTTATCTCAAGTAAAGGGCCTCAAACAGGGAACCTTTATCTCAAATAAGGGGCCACTTTTTTTTTTTTTTTAATTGGGTTTTCAGACTCCTGGGCCTCCTTTTGTAAAGTTGAAATTTTATTTGAAGTTAAATGAATTATTCAGCAATGCAAAATATTAAAGTATTATACTCATCAAAAAAATATATATATATGTTTGAAAATCTTTTAGCAGGGCCCCTCAAGCTTGGGGCCCCCAAGCTTGAGGGGCCCTAGGCTGCAGCCTATACTAGCCTATAGGATAATCCGGCCCTGGACAGAACCCACAAGATACTAAGTGTTTTTGTAGCATTCACCTTTGACTGTTTGATGTTAGGCACCCATGTGAGCCTAGAGTCAGATATTAAGGGGGCCGTCCCTGAGAAAATGCCGATTTTCACTTTTCTGTTGAAAAATAGAATATGGTCTTACAGATTTTAATTTGGTAGGATGAAAGAGTACTTTATTACGCATCTTTATACTGAATTTTATTTAATTTGACCGAAGGGAATTATAGGCGCAACGACTTTAAAATCATTCGATTTTCTATATTACTAAATCTCTATATTAGAAAATCTCTAGGTCATATAAACAAAACAACGTATTCCAATTTGGAAATTCACCTTCTAAATTATCGCATGTTACATAACTGAAAAAAAAGTTAAAAATTCGTAAAAAAAAATATATTTTGAATTAAAAAAAACCAATACATAGTTCTATGGAAGGCGCGGACAAGTATCAAAACTAAAAATAAAATCATGATAATAATAATGATAATAATGATGTCGATGATGATAATAACTAACAGTAATAACAGAAACAATACCAGTAATGATAGAAATTCAATTGACTAAATCAGTAATTTCATCTGTGTACTCTTAGAACCGATTAATATTTCATATGTCGTGTGAATAAACGGTTATTATTGTATTAGGCTTCATCACTATGAGTGTGAAATGATAGGCAGGTTACGCGTTCTATCTGCAGTTTCAACCATAATTTTAGACGTTTGGCCAGAGAAGCTTGCATGTGAAAGGCCTGTGTGATCCTGAGTGTGAAGATGGGAGTAAATGGAGGGTTTTAGAATTACAGCTTAAAAGTGACTCAGTTCAGTTCAGTGGGAATCACGAAGGATAGCTTTACCCGGCCTATTTGTATGTGGCCCAGCCTGTTTCAACTGTTTAGAGCTGTCTCAACTGATTTTCCATCACTGATTACATGTAACCAGGTAGTTCCAGAAATGAAATTTACTTTTTCCAAGAATACTCTGACGGCTGTCCATCATTCATAACTGGGGAGCTAATGCCGAAGAGGGCGCATAGCCGCATCCACTCTTAGTTTCCACCTACGAGGGTTCCTTGCGAGCTGCCAGGCAAGGGCTCAGCCCATCTCTAGCTCTTCATGATAGGTTTGATCGATCTTCCCAAGCCACGACTTCCTAGATCGTCCCATAGGCCATCGCCACCAGGTTTGTCAGCCTGGTGGGCAGGATCCACGGGCGCCGGTGTACTTTCATTGACTAAACGTGGTGATGTCATTTGCTCCGCCCCCTTTTTGACTCAAGCAATTAGTGCGGTATATTAGATAAATGTTATTTCAGTGCTTTTTCTTTTGGAAATGGCTCAGTAATAAAAATGATTTTAAAAAATCGAAAAAGACAAAAAAACATTTGCAATAAATAAAGGTGACGAGGGGGGTTAGCTTAGCTTATTCTCTACTAGGATTTTCATCAAGATGGAGTGGGTCTACCTGTGTAGGCTTTACTGTATTTACCGGATTGCCAGCAGGCGCTTCAGCCTCCACGGTGTAAGCAAGAGGCGTGCTCTTCTGTGGTAGGCGGGACCTGTCTCGGAAATCTTGAATGCTCGAACATTTGTATAAGGCGCTGTGACTTTTAGCCATTTGAAGACCAAATTGTCTGTCTGTCTGCCCCCCCCCCCCCCCCTCCCTCCCTCTCTCACATGCCTACCTTAACCTTTAATTTAAACAAACTGAATTAATGAGAACAGACTAAAATCTTAGGATTGACGTGTTTGACAAGTATATAGGAAGTAGTAAAGAATTTTTCCTTTTTCAGTTTACAGACCTACATTACAAACCTTAGGAAATATATGTAGCCCATTTGTGAATTATTCTATGGTCCGCAGGCTGGTAATTACGATTAAAATTTTGCTAAAGTCCGCGGTATTCTAGTTACATAACCTGAAGAGACTGAATTGGACTTTTAGAATCATCTATGTGGTTATTATTATTTTTTTACGTTCGAAGTTCCAAGGAAATTTAACCTTCGTTTGCTTCCTGCGTTTGATAAAAGTGATAATAATGAACATAGTGATCATGATAATGATGAGCATAAAAACAATGACAATGGGCATAATTATTACGATAATAATGATAGTATGGCGGATCAATAAGCATATAAGCATAAAATGCCACCCATACCACCCTAAGCTAATCCAGGCTCCACGTGGCATGTGCGTCTGCCCGCGTAGCCTTCGACACCAGCGCCTCTAGCGGGACACCGAGATGAGTTCATGTGTTCATATATTTGTGTTGTACTCTCATAATTAAAGAGTCAAGCTGCACATACTCCTATCACTGTCCAACCTGGTTTGAATAATTTTAGTGCTGATGATAATAATGATGACAACAACAATAATAATAATATAGATAATAACCATTGGATTTATATTTATTAGATATATGTCTTTTCTGCAATACAAAAATGTACAAAGTTGAGTTTATATAATGTGTGGTCGCAAATGTGATTCCAACATTTATGAGCATTTGTCTGTTTAGTACAAGAGCTATATCCGAGACGGAAAAGGCGTTGCTTTGTTAACGATCAAGGTCTATTTACTCATACAGACCTTGTTAACGATAACCATTCCATCAACATCCTCATACCGCTTTTTATAATACTCAAAGAGTCGAACCTTGGACCCTACGTGCCAGACTTTTCATCCAGCGGAATGGAACTATTTCTAGCATTTGTCAGAGAGTGGAATCGAGTGTGACCCAGCATGTCGATGACGCCGCCGCAGTGGTGCTCGATCTCGCTAAGCATCCGCTCGCTGATCTTCTCCCGCCAGGCGCCGATTTGTTGCCGTGTATCGCGATCCGTGCCGTAGGGTTTAATGCTGTTTGTGTTCGTGTGGCGATGCAAGAACGTCCTCCAGGACACTGGTAGGGAGGTGTTGTTTTCGTTGCTAATGAACTTCCACAGTTTCGTGGCCGTTCCTGCGGTTGGAGGAGAAATGGTGGGTTATCAGGGAGCATTTCGCAGGAGAGGAGAATGCTGGAAACTTTGCTCAGAAAAAAAGATCAAAATATGTGTGTATACAGACAGACAGACAGACAGACACACACACACACACACACACACACACACACACACACACACACACACACACATTATATATATATATACACACACACATATATATATATATATATATATATATATATATATATATATATATACATATATAGGTACAGAGAACGTCCTCGAGTGTACAGAGAGTTAATGAATGATTATTAGACAGCGAATCGGAGATCCACGGCGTAGCACTAGCTTACCCCAGGGATCGCGACAAAGATCTTCGTATTTCACGGAAGTAAAACTCTCGGGGAACAGACTTCTCATGGTGCTCACCATCTCCAGGTCCTGCCAACAGATTCGGTGAAAATGTTGATGAGTATCCTTTACATCCTCAATGCAAATTCCTCCTGCATAATCCTAAATCCTATAATCTTCCTCACTATTGCAGTTTGTTGGTGATCCCCCTTCACTAACATAGTTATCTTCTAGTGAACATCAATCTCTCTGTTTTCTCTCACGCTATAGACCCATTTTCTTAAGTTAGACCTATGCTTCTGTCATATTATCTAAAGTAGCTTGTATTTCTCAGCCCCACCTGTAGGATCCGTGGACACCACATCTTGTAGTCAGCCTGGACCATGCTAAGCCGGGCGAGGGACGTGAAGGAGCCGCGGGGGTCACGCACTAGATGGACTACCTTCACGCCCCCGCCGAGGAGCACCTCCCCCGCCCACCACACACGCAACTTTATCGTCTGTTGGTCACATGGCAGGGCGCTGGTCAAACGGGCGGTTAATTTATATTTTTATTTTTTTATTTAACTCGGGTCTTGTCTCCCTCCGTGTTGACGGGGACTTGTGATGGTAACTTAGAAGGGGCATGTAAGGGAGGAAAACTCAGCATGGAAATTATGATCGCGGTATATCCTCTAAGATCAGAGGCTTTGTTTTTGTTTATATCGTTAACAGCAAAAGAACTGGGAAGCAAATTTACCTTGATAACCTTAAAGACGCTGCTTTGACATATTTCCCTCAAACACTGGTGGTAGTCACTACCCCTGTGACCTTCGCAGACTTCGTGGTTTTCCGGTTTCCAAACATTTTTCCTAGTTTTCGCCCAGGCACTCCACTCTTGGCTGAAATTGCACTCGAGCATCCGCTGGATAAGTTCTCGGCTGGCAGCTGCTGTCACGCCGGTGGGGGACTTGCTGTGAACCACGCGCCAAATGTTAATAAGATCGAAGGTAGATATTCAAGTAAGTTTATGTAGATGTAGAAAAAGGTGTGTTTGAGAATTAATTTCTTACTTGCGCATGAGATTTATTTGACGTGCTCCTTAGTCAGAAACACACACACACATAGACAAAGAAACACACACACACACACACACACACACACACACAGAGAGAGAGAGAGAGAGAGAGAGAGAGAGAGAGAGAGAGAGAGAGAGAGAGAGAGAGAGAGAGAGAGAGAGAGAGAGAGAGGGGCGGGGGAGCGGAGAGAGGAGAGGGGAGAGGAGAGAGAGGAGAGAGGAGAGAGGAAAGAGGGGGGAGGGGAGAGGGGAGAGGAGAGAGGAGAGAGGAGGGAGAGAGAGAAGAGAGGAGAATGGAGAGAGGAGAGAGAGAGAAAGAGGAGAGAAGAGAGAAGAGAGAAGAGAGAAGAAAGGAGAGATGAAAGGAGAGAGGAGAGAGGAGAGACGAGAGAGAAAAGAGGAGAGAGGGGAGAGAAGAGAGGAGAGACAGAGAGAGAGAAAGAGAGTAGGATGATGATGATGACGACAATGATGTTGAAGATGACGAGGATGATGATGATGAGGAGGAGGAGGAGGGGGAGGAGGAGGAGAATAATGGTGATGACGATGATAGTGATGCGGATGATGATGTAACGATGACAATGATGACGATGGTGATGACGATGACGATGGTGATGACGATGACGATGATGATAATGATGAGGATGATGGCAATGATGGTGATGATGACGATAGTGATGACGATGATGGTGACAGAATAACAATAATGATCACACACACACAAGCTTGACGCTTTTTTTAAGTCGTAAAATTACACCGATTTGGCGCCTACTGCTGGAGGAAGAGCTCGGGCTCGAACATGAACACGGTGCGAGGGCGCTGCGACAGGAGCTCCCCGAGGAAGGTCGAGCCACTGCGCCCGACGGAGCTCAGGAGCAGGACGTGGAAGGGCGTCGCCGTCAGCTTGGCGGGGGAGGCGCCGGCGGCGACGCCACCTGCGAGCGGGACGGCCGTCAGCACGGAACACACACACACACATATACATATATATATACACATATATGTATATATGTATACATATATGTATATATGTATACATATATATATGTGTGTGTGTGTGTGTGTGTGTGTGTGTGTGTGTGTGTGTGTCTGTGTGTGTGTGTGTGTGTGTGTGTGTGTGCGTGTGTGTGCGTACGTACACATATGTCTATGCCTATACTATTTTCTAACAATATTTTCTCAAAAAGTTATTCATAAACACTGACACTATCCAGTTAACCTTGCGTGCGGAGTGCTGTGTCGAGGCGCCTCCGTGGAGTTAGCAGTCCCGCGTTCAGATACGACATCTGCAAAAGCCCACGATGGAATCAGGTTCACAAGGAAGACGTGAATCTGTTTCTTGTACGATATGAGAATAACAATTATGAATATAACAAAGACGGAGATTAGAAGTTGCTGAAACGACCTATGTTTTGCTCTCTGGGACTATTTTCTCTCTTCTCTCTCTCTCCCTCGGTCTCTCTCTCTTTCTCTATCTCTCTCTCTCTCTCTCTCTCTCTCTCTCTCTCTCTCTCTCTCTCTCTCTCTCTTCGTCTCCCTCTCTAACTTGACTTGAAAAATGAATAACTTGGCTAAAATGAATGATATACCGCATTTCTTCAAAGATTTCCGAGTTAATTTTTTGCAATTTCACGGACTATAATACAGACTATAGTGATTTGTTAGTCTAACACACGAATCATACAAGTGTTAATCGATATGCTACCTCACATACATCTTTGCCTCACCATGGTAATATAAATCCATTCGTGATCATATCTTTCAGATTAACACTTATTAACTGTAAAAAAGGTATGAATGATAATGAATATCTTCACAATACAAGAGATGTATTTGACCGGTGTCGATTATATCTTCGTCAGAATACCCTTTGTATTATGAAGATATTCATTCTCATTCATACCTTTTCTACATTTATCAACATGAATACGGTTCACTTTAATATTTTTCACGGTAGGTTA